>NW_027461416.1:0-30299 GCF_030463565.1 Pelecanus crispus | reverse complement strand
AGCACAGCAGCAGCGGAGCAGCGGCGGCAGCAGCAAGGAGCCTGTGGGGAGAAGTTCTCTCTCACGCTTTCCTACGGGCGCATGTAGCACACGCACTCACACTGCTGGTACTCCAACGTACTTCTGGAGTTCTATACCTTCGTTGTACCCAGGGACTTTTGACTTCCTAGCCTGAAAGTAAATCGTATATCCATTTATCAGAGAAGTTAGGGGTGCATATCTACTAGTGGCCCTATTACTCCTTTCTCTAACGAGGAAGACAAATAGTGTGGCTAAAAAGAAAGACCAGATCTTGTCCCCAGTGCAGCAACTTCTCTTCTTTTAACTATTGTTCAGGCAGGGATAAACTATCATGATATGAATAAAGAGTTGATTAAAGAAATGTTTATTCCTAGAGCAGGGTAAGAGCTCCTCATTTCTTCCTTCCTTTGGAGGAAAAGTCTTCCAATGATTGAGGACTACATGGGGGTGGGGGGGTGGGGGGGTGGTTCCTGGAGCCAGGGAAAGCAGAGGAAGTGCAGAGAGCCCTGCCAGGCACAGGTAGCTCTTGGGAGAGAGCCTGGCACGGCTTGGGCATTGCCAGGAGCAACTGCAGGAGAGTTCCACAAGCCTAGGGCGCACTACCTGCCAGGAGCGCTGCAACCAGGGCGTGCAGACAGGGATCAAGTGGGCGCAGCATTCTGAGCAGCAGTTCATGCAGAAGGGTGATGATGGAACAGCTGATTTCAGCGGCACCCTTCTAAGCAAGTACAGAGGTTTGCCGCGGCGTGGGAAAGGAGGCGGGCAGGAGGCAAGGTCAAGAACACCACCAGAGACGAGAAGAGACGAGAGACGACAGACAGACGAGACGAGACGAGACGAGACGAGACGAGACGAGACGAGACGAGACGAGACGAGACGAGACGAGACGAGACGAGAAGAGAAGAGAAGAGAAGAGAAGAGAAGAGAAGAGAAGAGAAGAGAAGAGAAGAGAAGGCGGTGCTAGTCATCTAAGCATAAGTGGTGCCCCTGCAAGCGTCAATTTGAGCACGGGACTTCATCTCTTTGTTACAGAGGGGAGAGGGAGCCAAGGGGGAACGTTCCCCAACAAAGTGTTGCCCAGACACTCGCAGACACAGGATTTGTTAAAACAAGCAACTTTCTGGTCTCTTTGCATAGGGTAAGCCCCTCCTGCATCCTCCTGGCAGGAGGAGCATCACAAGTAGGAAGAGGTGCAGAGGCTGCAAGGAAGCAGGGGCCTGCCTTCTGCTCAGCTGGTCGTGGGGTAGAGGAGGAAGCACAGCTCGTTCTCCGGCAGGCGCTCCACGCAGATGCAGGAGGGTCTCACTGGCAGCTCCCCCGCAGTGCCCAGCGCTGGTGGAAGAAGTGCCCTACGGGTGGTCTCAGGGGCTCGAGCAGCGGGCGGTCGAGGATGGTGTTGTCCTTGTGGGCGCTCAGGTCTTTGTAGGCACCGCCCGCACCCACGGCTGGATGCTGCCCCGTCAGCAAGTCCTTCTTGAAAAGGGCTTGGCGAACACAGGGGAGCCGCCACCTCTCCACAGGCTTGCCTCGACCCCGAGCGCCGTAAGGGTCTGCTCTGTCCTGCTGGGCCATCCTCCTCCTCCGCACTGCTGGAGCTTCCCTGCTGCCCGCCGCTGTGCGAGTCGGTGCTCCTGTGCCTGAAGAGCCAGCAGAGCCCAAAGAGCAGCAGCAGCATTTCGGCAGAGGCCAGCAACCACCAGTGCTGGCAGACAGCGAGGAGCACGCCTTCCCTGGGCGAGCCCGCGTGGCTCCTGGCTCCTCTGCTCCATCTCCTGCAGCAGCCAAGTCATCTCGTGACTCAGCTGCTCCTCACGCTGCCGCAGGAGGTCTTGCGTGGCCGATCTGGCCGCTCACCCACCCTCAGGGTGTACTGCACGATGCTCAGCACCATCAGGACGTGGGAGATGCCCACCGCCATGGCCTGGAGGAGGAGAGAGGAGAGAAGGGGCTCAGTGGGGCTGGGTGGGAGGGAGATGGCGGCTTGGGGCAGCGGGGACAGGAGGCACAGGGGCCCGGGGATGGGTGGCACACGGGGGTGAGGGCGCTCAGAGGCAGCAGGAGGGAGGAAGGAAGGAAGGAAGGAAGGAAGGAAGGAAGGAAGGAAGGAAGGGTGGTGAGCACTGCGGGGCTGGGGCACATCCCCGCAGCGCCCCCAGGCACTGGCCCGAGGCTGGCAGTGGCGGGCACCTCTGTGCCCAGCCCCAAGGGCGGCACCTGCCCTGCCCAAGGCGCTCCCGCAGCGCCTGCGCCCTTCCCCAGCCTTAGAAACCCCTCCGGGGGCTGGCGCTTCTGCCCCGGCCCTCGTCCGGCCAGCCATCCCCCCGCCTGCCCCACTCACCGCTGGCCCGAGCCGTACTGCAGCGGCGGCGCTGCCGAGGGCACCCCTGGTGACACCCCTCCGTGACTCGTCCTCTGTGCCTGTCACGGCTGCCAGAGCCCCATGGCAACACCCCGCCCGGCTGGCCACTGCCATCACCCCTGGCTTGCCAGCCCCTGAAACATGCAAAGCACACACCTCCCCCCCCGCCCCCCCCCCCCAGCAGGACAGCGCTCCCAGCCCCTAAACCTGCCCAGAAAGAGCAGCAGGGCAGCACAAGGGCGTCCCGGGCTTGCAGGAGGGCCTCCACACCCGGCCGAGCCCCGCCATCAGGCTCATGCCTCCCTCCACAGCACCAGCAGCAGCCGGCAGCAGCGGCGGCAGCAGCAAGGAGGCGTGTGGGGGAGAAGTTCTCTCTCACGCTTTCCTACGGGGCGCATGTAGCACACGCACTCACACTGCTGGTACTCCACGTACTTCCTGGAGTTCTATACCTTCGTTGTACCCAGGGGACTTTTGACTTCCTAGCCTGAAAGTAATCGTATATCCATTTATCAGAGATGTTAGGGGTGCATATCTACTAGTGGCCCTATTACTCCTTTCTCTAACGAGGAAGACAAATAGTGTGGCTAAAAAGAAAGACCAGATTTGTCCCCAGTGCAGCAACTTCTCTTCTTTAACTATTGTTCAGGCAGGGATAAAACTATCATGATATGAATAAGAGTTGATTAAAGAAATGTTTATTTCCTAGAGCAGGGGTAAGAGTCCTCATTTCTTCCTTCCTTTGGAGGAAAAGTCTTCCAATGATTGAGGACTACATGGGGGGTGGGGGGGGGGTGGGGTGGTGTGGTTCCTGGAGCCAGGGAAAGCAGAGAGAAGTGCCAGAGAGCCCTGCCAGGCACAGGTAGCTCTTGGGAGGAGAGCCTGGCACGGCTTGGGCATTGCCAGGAGCAACTGCAGGAGAGTTCCACAAGCCTAGGGCGCACTACCTGCCAGGAGCGCTGCAACCAGGGCGTGCAGACAGGGATCAAGTGGGAGCAGCATTCTGAGCAGGCAGTTCATGCGAAGGGTGATGATGGAACAGCTGATTTCAGCGGCACCCTTCTAAGCAAGTACAGAGGTTTGCCGCGGCGTGGGAAAGGAGGCTGGCAGGAGGCAAGGTCAAGAACACCACCAGAAGACGAGAAGAGACGAGAGACGACAGACAGACGAGACGAGACGAGACGAGACGAGCGAGACGAGACGAGACGAGACGAGACGAGTCGACGAGACGAGACGAGACGAGAAGAGAAGAGAAGAGAAGAGAAGAGAAGAGAAGAGAAGAGAAGAGAAGGCGGGTGCTAGTCATCTAAGCATAAGTGGTTTGCCCTGCAAGCGTCAATTTGAGCACGGACTTCATCTCTTTGTTACAGAGGGGAGAGGGAGCCAAGGGGGAACGTTCCCCAACAAAGTGTTGCCCAGACACTCGCAGACACAGGATTTGTTAAAACAAGCAACTTTACTGGTCTCTTTGCAGTAGGGGTAAGCCCCCCTCCTGCACCTCCTGGCAGGAGGAGCATCACAAGTAGGAGAGGTGCAGAGGCTGCAAGGAAGCAGGGGGCCTGCTGTCTGCTCAGCTGGTCGTGGGGGTAGAGGAGGAAGCACAGCTCGTTCTCCGGCAGGCGCTCCACGCAGATGCAGGAGGGTCTCACTGGCAGCTCCCCCGCAGTGCCCAGCGCTGGTGGAAGAAGTGCCCTACGGGTGGTCTCAGGGGCACGAGCAGGCGGGGGCGGGTCGAGGATGGTGTTGTCCTTGTGGGCGCTCAGGTCTTTGTAGGCACCGCCCGCTCCCACGGCTGGATGCTGCCCCGTCAGCAAGTCCTTCTTGAAAGGGCTTGGCGAACACAGGGGAGCCGCCCACCTTCTCCACAGGGCTTGCCTCGACCCCGAGCGCCGGTAAGGGTCTGCTCTGTCCTGCTGGCCATCCTCCTCCTCCGCACTGCTGGAGCTTCCCTGCTGCCCGCCGCTGTGCGAGTCGGTGCTCCTGTGCCTGAAGAGAGCCAGCAGAGCCCAAAGAGCAGCAGCAGCATTTCGGCAGAGGCCAGCAACCACCAGTGCTGGCAGACAGCGAGGAGCACGCCTTCCTGGGCGAGCCCGCGTGGCTCCTGGCCTCCTCTGCTCCATCTCCTGCAGCAGCCAAGTCATCTCGTGACTCAGCTGCTCCTCACGCTGCCGCAGGAGGTCTTGCGTGGGCCGCATCTGGCCGCTCACCCACCCCTCAGGGTGTACTGCACGATGCTCAGCACCATCAGGACGTGGGAGATGCCCACCGCCATGGCCTGGAGGAGGAGAGAGGAGAGAAGGGGCCTCAGTGGGGCTGGGTGGGAGGGGAGATGGCGGCTTGGGGCAGCGGGGACAGGAGGCACAGGGGCCCGGGGATGGGTGGCACACGGGGTGAGGGCGCTCAGAGGCAGCAGGAGGGAGGAAGGAAGGAAGGAAGGAAGGAAGGAAGGAAGGAAGGAAGGGTGGTGAGCACTGCGGGGCTGGGGGCACATCCCCGCAGCGCCCCCAGGCACTGGCCCGTGGCTGGCAGTGGCGGGCACCTCTGTGCCCAGCCCCAAGGGCGGCACCTGCCCTGCCCAAGGCGCTCCCCGCAGCGCCTGCGCCCTTCCCCAGCCTTAGAAACCCCTCCGGGGGCTGGCGCTTCTGCCCCGGCCCTCGTCCGGCCCAGCCTTCCCCCCGCCTGCCCCACTCACCGCTGGCCCGAGCCGTACTGCAGCGGCGGCGCTGCCGAGGGCACCCCTGGTGACACCCCTCCGTGACTCGTCCTCTGTGCTGTCACGGCTGCCAGAGCCCCATGGCAACACCCCGCCCGGCTGGCCACTGCCATCACCCCTGGCTTGCCAGCCCCTGAAACATGCAAAGCACACACCTCCCCCCCCCCCCCCCCCCCCCAGCAGGACAGCGCTCCCCAGGCCCCTAAACCTGCCCAGAAAGAGCAGCAGGGGCAGCACAAGGGCGTCCCGGGCTTGCAGGAGGGCCTCCACACCCGGCCGAGCCCCGCCATCAGGCTCATGCCTCCTTCCACAGCACCAGCAGCAGCGCAGCAGCGGCGGCAGCAGCAAGGAGCCTGTGGGGAGAAGTTCTCTCTCACGCTTTCCTACGGGCGCATGTAGCACACGCACTCACACTGCTGGTACTCCAACGTACTTCCTGGAGTTCTATACCTTCGTTGTACCCAGGGACTTTTGACTTCCTAGCCTGAAAGTAAATCGTATATCCATTTATCAGAGAAGTTAGGGGTGCATATCTACTAGTGGCCCTATTACTCCTTTCTCTAACGAGGAAGACAAATAGTGTGGCTAAAAAGAAAGACCAGATCTTGTCCCCAGTGCAGCAACTTCTCTTCTTTTAACTATTGTTCAGGCAGGGATAAACTAGCATGATATGAATAAAGAGTTGATTAAAGAAATGTTTATTTCCTAGAGCAGGGTAAGAGCTCCTCATTTCTTCCTTCCTTTGGAGGAAAAGTCTTCCAATGATTGAGGACTACATGGGGGGTGGGGGGGTGGGGGGGTGGTTCCTGGAGCCAGGGAAAGCAGAGGAAGTGCAGAGAGCCCTGCCAGGCACAGGTAGCTCTTGGGAGAGAGCCTGGCACGGCTTGGGCATTGCCAGGAGCAACTGCAGGAGAGTTCCACAAGCCTAGGGCGCACTACCTGCCAGGAGCGCTGCAACCAGGGCGTGCAGACAGGGATCAAGTGGGCGCAGCATTCTGAGCAGCAGTTCATGCAGAAGGGTGATGATGGAACAGCTGATTTCAGCGGCACCCTTCTAAGCAAGTACAGAGGTTTGCCGCGGCGTGGGAAAGGAGGCGGGCAGGAGGCAAGGTCAAGAACACCACCAGAAGACGAGAAGAGACGAGAGACGACAGACAGACGAGACGAGACGAGACGAGACGAGACGAGACGAGACGAGACGAGACGAGACGAGACGAGACGAGACGAGACGAGACGAGAAGAGAAGAGAAGAGAAGAGAAAGAGAAGAGAAGAGAAGAGAAGAGAAAGAAGAGAAGAGAAGAGAAGAGAGAAGGCGGGTGCTAGACATCTAAGCATAAGTGGTGCCCCTGCAAGCGTCAATTTGAGCACGGACTTCATCTCTTTGTACAGAGGGGAGAGGGAGCCAAGGGGAACGTTCCCCAACAAAGTGTTGCCCAGACACTCGCAGACACAGGATTTGTTAAACAAGCAACTTTACTGGTCTCTTTGCATAGGGTAAGCCCCTCCTGCACCTCCTGGCAGGAGGAGCATCACAAGTAGGAAGAGGTGCAGAGGCTGCAAGGAAGCAGGGGCCTGCCTTCTGCTCAGCTGGTCGTGGGGTAGAGGAGGAAGCACAGCTCGTTCTCCGGCAGGCGCTCCACGCAGATGCAGGAGGGGTCTCACTGGCAGCTCCCCCCGCAGTGCCCAGCGCTGGTGGAAGAAGTGCCCTACGGGTGGTCTCTGGGGCACGAGCAGCGGGCGGTCGAGGATGGTGTTGTCCTTGTGGGCGCTCAGGTCTTTGTAGGCACCGCCCGCTCCCACGGCTGGATGCTGCCCCGTCAGCAAGTCCTTCTTGAAAAGGGCTTGGCGAACACAGGGGAGCCGCCCACCTTCTCCACAGGCTTGCCTCGACCCGAGCGCCGTAAGGGTCTGCTCTGTCCTGCTGGCCATCCTCCTCCTCCGCACTGCTGGAGCTTCCCTGCTGCCCGCCGCTGTGCGAGGTCGGGCTCTCCGTGCCTGAAGAGCCAGCAGAGCCCAAAGAGCAGCAGCAGCATTTCGGCAGAGGCCAGCAACCACCAGTGCTGGCAGACAGCGAGGAGCACGCCTTCCTGGGCGAGCCCGCGTGGCTCCTGGCTCCTCTGCTCCATCTCCTGCAGCAGCCAAGTCATCTCGTGACTCAGCTGCTCCTCACGCTGCCGCAGGAGGTCTTGCGTGGCCGCATCTGGCCGCTCACCCACCTCAGGGTGTACTGCACGATGCTCAGCACCATCAGGACGTGGGAGATGCCCACCGCCATGGCCTGGAGGAGGAGAGAGGAGAGAAGGGGCTCAGTGGGGCTGGGTGGGAGGGAGATGGCGGCTTGGGGCAGCGGGGACAGGAGGCACAGGGGCCCGGGGATGGGTGGCACACGGGGTGAGGGCGCTCAGAGGCAGCAGGAGGGAGGAAGGAAGGAAGGAAGGAAGGAAGGAAGGAAGGAAGGAAGGGTGGTGAGCACTGCGGGGCTGGGGGCACATCCCCGCAGCGCCCCCAGGCACTGGCCCGTGGCTGGCAGTGGCGGGCACCTCTGTGCCCAGCCCCAAGGGCGGCACCTGCCCTGCCCAAGGCGCTCCCCGCAGCGCCTGCGCCCTTCCCCAGCCTTAGAAACCCCTCCGGGGGGCTGGCGCTTCTGCCCCGGCCCTCGTCCGGCCCAGCCTTCCCCCCGCCTGCCCCACTCACCGCTGGCCCGAGCCGTACTGCAGCGGCGGCGCTGCCGAGGGCACCCCTGGTGACACCCCTCCGTGACTCGTCCTCTGTGCTGTCACGGCTGCCAGAGCCCCATGGCAACACCCCGCCCGGCTGGCCACTGCCATCACCCCTGGCTTGCCAGCCCCTGAAACATGCAAAGCACACACCTCCCCCCCCGCCCCCCCCCCCCCCCCCCAGCAGGACAGCGCTCCCCAGGCCCCTAAACCTGCCCAGAAAGAGCAGCAGGGGCAGCACAAGGGCGTCCCGGGCTTGCAGGAGGGCCTCCACACCCGGCCGAGCCCCGCCATCAGGCTCATGCCTCCTTCCACAGCACCAGCAGCAGCGGCAGCAGCGGCGGCAGCAGCAAGGAGCCTGTGGGGAGAAGTTCTCTCTCACGCTTTCCTACGGGCGCATGTAGCACACGCACTCACACTGCTGGTACTCCAACGTACTTCCTGGAGTTCTATACCTTCGTTGTACCCAGGGACTTTTGACTTCCTAGCCTGAAAGTAAATCGTATATCCATTTATCAGAGAAGTTAGGGGTGCATATCTACTAGTGGCCCTATCTCTAACGAGGAAGACAAATAGTGTGGCTAAAAAGAAAGACCAGATCTTGTCCCCAGTGCAGCAACTTCTCTTCTTTTAACTATTGTTCAGGCAGGGATAAACTATCATGATATGAATAAAGAGTTGATTAAAGAAATGTTTATTTCCTAGAGCAGGGTAAGAGCTCCTCATTTCTTCCTTCCTTTGGAGGAAAAGTCTTCCAATGATTGAGGACTACATGGGGGGTGGGGGGGTGGGGTGGTGGTTCCTGGAGCCAGGGAAAGCAGAGGAAGTGCAGAGAGCCCTGCCAGGCACAGGTAGCTCTTGGGAGAGAGCCTGGCACGGCTTGGGCATTGCCAGGAGCAACTGCAGGAGAGTTCCACAAGCCTAGGGCGCACTACCTGCCAGGAGCGCTGCAACCAGGGCGTGCAGACAGGGATCAAGTGGGCGCAGCATTCTGAGCAGCAGTTCATGCAGAAGGGTGATGATGGAACAGCTGATTTCAGCGGCACCCTTCTAAGCAAGTACAGAGGTTTGCCGCGGCGTGGGAAAGGAGGCGGGCAGGAGGCAAGGTCAAGAACACCACCAGAAGACGAGAAGAGACGAGAGACGACAGACAGACGAGACGAGACGAGACGAGACGAGACGAGACGAGACGAGACGAGACGAGACGAGACGAGACGAGACGAGAAGAGAAGAGAAGAGAAGAGAAGAGAAGAGAAGAGAAGAGAAGAGAAGAGAAAGAGAAGAGAAGAGAAGAGAAGAGAAGAGAAGAGAAGAGAAGGCGGTGCTAGTCATCTAAGCATAAGTGGTGCCCCTGCAAGCGTCAATTTGAGCACGGACTTCATCTCTTTGTTACAGAGGGGAGAGGGAGCCAAGGGGGAACGTTCCCCAACAAAGTGTTGCCCAGACACTCGCAGACACAGGATTTGTTAAAACAAGCAACTTTACTGGTCTCTTTGCATAGGGTAAGCCCCTCCTGCACCTCCTGGCAGGAGGAGCATCACAAGTAGGAAGAGGTGCAGAGGCTGCAAGGAAGCAGGGGCCTGCCTTCTGCTCAGCTGGTCGTGGGGTAGAGGAGGAAGCACAGCTCGTTCTCGGCAGGCGCTCCACGCAGATGCAGGAGGGTCTCACTGGCAGCTCCCCCGCAGTGCCCAGCGCTGGTGGAAGAAGTGCCCCTACGGGTGGTCTCAGGGGCACGAGCAGCGGGCGGTCGAGGATGGTGTTGTCCTTGTGGGCGCTCAGGTCTTTGTAGGCACCGCCCGCTCCCACGGCTGGATGCTGCCCCGTCAGCAAGTCCTTCTTGAAAAGGGCTTGGCGAACACAGGGGAGCCGCCCACCTTCTCCACAGGCTTGCCTCGACCCCGAGCGCCGTAAGGGTCTGCTCTGTCCTGCTGGCCATCCTCCTCCTCCGCACTGCTGGAGCTTCCCTGCTGCCCGCCGCTGTGCGAGTCGGTGCTCCTGTGCCTGAAGAGCCAGCAGAGCCCAAAGAGCAGCAGCAGCATTTCGGCAGAGGCCAGCAACCACCAGTGCTGGCAGACAGCGAGGAGCACGCCTTCCTGGGCGAGCCCGCGTGGCTCCTGGCTCCTCTGCTCCATCTCCTGCAGCAGCCAAGTCATCTCGTGACTCAGCTGCTCCTCACGCTGCCGCAGGAGGTCTTGCGTGGCCGCATCTGGCCGCTCACCCACCCTCAGGGTGTACTGCACGATGCTCAGCACCATCAGGACGTGGGAGATGCCCACCGCCATGGCCTGGAGGAGGAGAGAGGAGAGAAGGGGCTCAGTGGGGCTGGGTGGGAGGGAGATGGCGGCTTGGGGCAGCGGGGACAGGAGGCACAGGGGCCCGGGGATGGGTGGCACACGGGGTGAGGGCGCTCAGAGGCAGCAGGAGGGAGGAAGGAAGGAAGGAAGGAAGGAAGGAAGGAAGGAAGGAAGGGTGGTGAGCACTGCGGGGCTGGGGGCACATCCCCGCAGCGCCCCCAGGCACTGGCCCGTGGCTGGCAGTGGCGGGCACCTCTGTGCCCAGCCCCAAGGGCGGCACCTGCCCTGCCCAAGGCGCTCCCCGCAGCGCCTGCGCCCTTCCCAGCCTTAGAAACCCCTCCGGGGGCTGGCGCTTCTGCCCCGGCCCTCGTCCGGCCCAGCCTTCCCCCCCGCCTGCCCCACTCACCGCTGGCCCGAGCCGTACTGCAGCGGCGGCGCTGCCGAGGGCACCCCTGGTGACACCCCTCCGTGACTCGTCCTCTGTGCTGTCACGGCTGCCAGAGCCCCATGGCAACACCCCGCCCGGCTGGCCACTGCCATCACCCCTGGCTTGCCAGCCCCTGAAACATGCAAAGCACACACCTCCCCCCCCCCCCCCCCCCCCAGCAGGACAGCGCTCCCCAGGCCCCTAAACCTGCCCAGAAAGAGCAGCAGGGGCAGCACAAGGGCGTCCCGGGCTTGCAGGAGGGCCTCCACACCCGGCCGAGCCCCGCCATCAGGCTCATGCCTCCTTCCACAGCACCAGCAGCAGCGGCAGCAGCGGCGGCAGCAGCAAGGAGCCTGTGGGGAGAAGTTCTCTCTCACGCTTTCCTACGGGCGCATGTAGCACACGCACTCACACTGCTGGTACTCCAACGTACTTCCTGGAGTTCTATACCTTCGTTGTACCCAGGGACTTTTGACTTCCTAGCCTGAAAGTAAATCGATATCCATTTATCAGAGAAGTTAGGGGTGCATATCTACTAGTGGCCCTATTACTCCTTTCTCTAACGAGGAAGACAAATAGTGTGGCTAAAAAGAAAGACCAGATCTTGTCCCCAGTGCAGCAACTTCTCTTCTTTTAACTATTGTTCAGGCAGGGATAAACTATCATGATATGAATAAAGAGTTGATTAAAGAAATGTTTATTTCCTAGAGCAGGGTAAGAGCTCCTCATTTCTTCCTTCCTTTGGAGGAAAAGTCTTCCAATGATTGAGGACTACATGGGGGGTGGGGGGGTGGGGGGGTGGTTCCTGGAGCCAGGGAAAGCAGAGGAAGTGCAGAGAGCCCTGCCAGGCACAGGTAGCTCTTGGGAGAGAGCCTGGCACGGCTTGGGCATTGCCAGGAGCAACTGCAGGAGAGTTCCACAAGCCTAGGGCGCACTACCTGCCAGGAGCGCTGCAACCAGGGCGTGCAGACAGGGATCAAGTGGGCGCAGCATTCTGAGCAGCAGTTCATGCAGAAGGGTGATGATGGAACAGCTGATTTCAGCGGCACCCTTCTAAGCAAGTACAGAGGTTTGCCGCGGCGTGGGAAAGGAGGCGGGCAGGAGGCAAGGTCAAGAACACCACCAGAAGACGAGAAGAGACGAGAGACGACAGACAGACGAGACGAGACGAGACGAGACGAGACGAGACGAGACGAGACGAGACGAGACGAGACGAGACGAGACGAGACGAGAAGAGAAGAGAAGAGAAGAGAAGAGAAGAGAAGAGAAGAGAAGAGAAGAGAAGAGAAGAGAAGAGAAGAGAAGAGAAGAGAAGAGAAGGCGGTGCTAGACATCTAAGCATAAGTGGTGCCCCTGCAAGCGTCAATTTGAGCACGGACTTCATCTCTTTGTTACAGAGGGGAGAGGGAGCCAAGGGGGAACGTTCCCCAACAAAGTGTTGCCCAGACACTCGCAGACACAGGATTTGTTAAAACAAGCAACTTTACTGGTCTCTTTGCATAGGGTAAGCCCCTCCTGCACCTCCTGGCAGGAGGAGCATCACAAGTAGGAAGAGGTGCAGAGGCTGCAAGGAAGCAGGGGCCTGCCTTCTGCTCAGCTGGTCGTGGGGTAGAGGAGGAAGCACAGCTCGTTCTCCGGCAGGCGCTCCACGCAGATGCAGGAGGGTCTCACTGGCAGCTCCCCCGCAGTGCCCAGCGCTGGTGGAAGAAGTGCCCTACGGGTGGGTCTCAGGGGCACGAGCAGCGGGCGGTCGAGGATGGTGTTGTCCTTGTGGGCGCTCAGGTCTTTGTAGGCACCGCCCGCTCCCACGGCTGGATGCTGCCCCGTCAGCAAGTCCTTCTTGAAAAGGGCTTGGCGAACACAGGGGAGCCGCCCACCTTCTCCACAGGCTTGCCTCGACCCCGAGCGCCGTAAGGGTCTGCTCTGTCCTGCTGGCCATCCTCCTCCTCCGCACTGCTGGAGCTTCCCTGCTGCCCGCCGCTGTGCGAGTCGGTGCTCCTGTGCCTGAAGAGCCAGCAGAGCCCAAAGAGCAGCAGCAGCATTTCGGCAGAGGCCAGCAACCACCAGTGCTGGCAGACAGCGAGGAGCACGCCTTCCTGGGCGAGCCCGCGTGGCTCCTGGCTCCTCTGCTCCATCTCCTGCAGCAGCCAAGTCATCTCGTGACTCAGCTGCTCCTCACGCTGCCGCAGGAGGTCTTGCGTGGCCGCATCTGGCCGCTCACCCACCCTCAGGGTGTACTGCACGATGCTCAGCACCATCAGGACGTGGGAGATGCCCACCGCCATGGCCTGGAGGAGGAGAGAGGAGAGAAGGGGCTCAGTGGGGCTGGGTGGGAGGGAGATGGCGGCTTGGGGCAGCGGGGACAGGAGGCACAGGGGCCCGGGGATGGGTGGCACACGGGGTGAGGGCGCTCAGAGGCAGCAGGAGGGAGGAAGGAAGGAAGGAAGGAAGGAAGGAAGGAAGGAAGGAAGGGTGGTGAGCACTGCGGGGCTGGGGGCACATCCCCGCAGCGCCCCCAGGCACTGGCCCGTGGCTGGCAGTGGCGGGCACCTCTGTGCCCAGCCCCAAGGGCGGCACCTGCCCTGCCCAAGGCGCTCCCCGCAGCGCCTGCGCCCTTCCCCAGCCTTAGAAACCCCTCCGGGGGCTGGCGCTTCTGCCCCGGCCCTCGTCCGGCCAGCCTTCCCCCCGCCTGCCCCACTCACCGCTGGCCCGAGCCGTACTGCAGCGGCGGCGCTGCCGAGGGCACCCCTGGTGACACCCCTCCGTGACTCGTCCTCTGTGCTGTCACGGCTGCCAGAGCCCCATGGCAACACCCCGCCCGGCTGGCCACTGCCATCACCCCCTGGCTTGCCAGCCCCTGAAACATGCAAAGCACACACCTCCCCCCCCCCCCCCCCCCCCCCAGCAGGACAGCGCTCCCCAGGCCCCTAAACCTGCCCAGAAAGAGCAGCAGGGGCAGCACAAGGGCGTCCCGGGCTTGCAGGAGGGCCTCCACACCCGGCCGAGCCCCGCCATCAGGCTCATGCCTCCTTCCACAGCACCAGCAGCAGCGGCAGCAGCGGCGGCAGCAGCAAGGAGCCTGTGGGGAGAAGTTCTCTCTCACGCTTTCCTACGGGCGCATGTAGCACACGCACTCACACTGCTGGTACTCCAACGTACTTCCTGGAGTTCTATACCTTCGTTGTACCCAGGGACTTTTGACTTCCTAGCCTGAAAGTAAATCGTATATCCATTTATCAGAGAAGTTAGGGGTGCATATCTACTAGTGGCCCTATTACTCCTTTCTCTAACGAGGAAGACAAATAGTGTGGCTAAAAAGAAAGACCAGATCTTGTCCCCAGTGCAGCAACTTCTCTTCTTTTAACTATTGTTCAGGCAGGGATAAACTATCATGATATGAATAAAGAGTTGATTAAAGAAATGTTTATTTCCTAGAGCAGGGTAAGAGCTCCTCATTTCTTCCTTCCTTTGGAGGAAAAGTCTTCCAATGATTGAGGACTACATGGGGGGTGGGGGGGTGGGGGGGTGGTTCCTGGAGCCAGGGAAAGCAGAGGAAGTGCAGAGAGCCCTGCCAGGCACAGGTAGCTCTTGGGAGAGAGCCTGGCACGGCTTGGGCATTGCCAGGAGCAACTGCAGGAGAGTTCCACAAGCCTAGGGCGCACTACCTGCCAGGAGCGCTGCAACCAGGGCGTGCAGACAGGGATCAAGTGGGCGCAGCATTCTGAGCAGCAGTTCATGCAGAAGGGTGATGATGGAACAGCTGATTTCAGCGGCACCCTTCTAAGCAAGTACAGAGGTTTGCCGCGGCGTGGGAAAGGAGGCGGGCAGGAGGCAAGGTCAAGAACACCACCAGAAGACGAGAAGAGACGAGAGACGACAGACAGACGAGACGAGACGAGACGAGACGAGACGAGACGAGACGAGACGAGACGAGACGAGACGAGACGAGACGAGACGAGACGAGACGAGACGAGAAGAGAAGAGAAGAGAAGAGAAGAGAAGAGAAGAGAAGAGAAGAGAAGAGAAGGCGGTGCTAGACATCTAAGCATAAGTGGTGCCCCTGCAAGCGTCAATTTGAGCACGGACTTCATCTCTTTGTTACAGAGGGGAGAGGGAGCCAAGGGGGAACGTTCCCCAACAAAGTGTTGCCCAGACACTCGCAGACACAGGATTTGTTAAAACAAGCAACTTTACTGGTCTCTTTGCATAGGGTAAGCCCCTCCTGCACCTCCTGGCAGGAGGAGCATCACAAGTAGGAAGAGGTGCAGAGGCTGCAAGGAAGCAGGGGCCTGCCTTCTGCTCAGCTGGTCGTGGGGTAGAGGAGGAAGCACAGCTCGTTCTCCGGCAGGCGCTCCACGCAGATGCAGGAGGGTCTCACTGGCAGCTCCCCCGCAGTGCCCAGCGCTGGTGGAAGAAGTGCCCTACGGGTGGTCTCAGGGGCACGAGCAGCGGGCGGTCGAGGATGGTGTTGTCCTTGTGGGCGCTCAGGTCTTTGTAGGCACCGCCCGCTCCCACGGCTGGATGCTGCCCCGTCAGCAAGTCCTTCTTGAAAAGGGCTTGGCGAACACAGGGGAGCCGCCCACCTTCTCCACAGGCTTGCCTCGACCCCGAGCGCCGTAAGGGTCTGCTCTGTCCTGCTGGCCATCCTCCTCCTCCGCACTGCTGGAGCTTCCCTGCTGCCCGCCGCTGTGCGAGTCGGTGCTCCTGTGCCTGAAGAGCCAGCAGAGCCCAAAGAGCAGCAGCAGCATTTCGGCAGAGGCCAGCAACCACCAGTGCTGGCAGACAGCGAGGAGCACGCCTTCCTGGGCGAGCCCGCGTGGCTCCTGGCTCCTCTGCTCCATCTCCTGCAGCAGCCAAGTCATCTCGTGACTCAGCTGCTCCTCACGCTGCCGCAGGAGGTCTTGCGTGGCCGCATCTGGCCGCTCACCCACCCTCAGGGTGTACTGCACGATGCTCAGCACCATCAGGACGTGGGAGATGCCCACCGCCATGGCCTGGAGGAGGAGAGAGGAGAGAAGGGGCTCAGTGGGGCTGGGTGGGAGGGAGATGGCGGCTTGGGGCAGCGGGGACAGGAGGCACAGGGGCCCGGGGATGGGTGGCACACGGGGTGAGGGCGCTCAGAGGCAGCAGGAGGGAGGAAGGAAGGAAGGAAGGAAGGAAGGAAGGAAGGAAGGAAGGAAGGGTGGTGAGCACTGCGGGGCTGGGGGCACATCCCCGCAGCGCCCCCAGGCACTGGCCCGTGGCTGGCAGTGGCGGGCACCTCTGTGCCCAGCCCCAAGGGCGGCACCTGCCCTGCCCAAGGCGCTCCCCGCAGCGCCTGCGCCCTTCCCCAGCCTTAGAAACCCCTCCGGGGGCTGGCGCTTCTGCCCCGGCCCTCGTCCGGCCCAGCCTTCCCCCCGCCTGCCCCACTCACCGCTGGCCCGAGCCGTACTGCAGCGGCGGCGCTGCCGAGGGCACCCCTGGTGACACCCCTCCGTGACTCGTCCTCTGTGCTGTCACGGCTGCCAGAGCCCCATGGCAACACCCCGCCCGGCTGGCCACTGCCATCACCCCTGGCTTGCCAGCCCCTGAAACATGCAAAGCACACACCTCCCCCCCCCGCGCCCCCCCCCCCCAGCAGGACAGCGCTCCCCAGGCCCCTAAACCTGCCCAGAAAGAGCAGCAGGGGCAGCACAAGGGCGTCCCGGGCTTGCAGGAGGGCCTCCACACCCGGCCGAGCCCCGCCATCAGGCTCATGCCTCCTTCCACAGCACCAGCAGCAGCGGCAGCAGCGGCGGCAGCAGCAAGGAGCCTGTGGGGAGAAGTTCTCTCTCACGCTTTCCTACGGGCGCATGTAGCACACGCACTCACACTGCTGGTACTCCAACGTACTTCCTGGAGTTCTATACCTTCGTTGTACCCAGGGACTTTTGACTTCCTAGCCTGAAAGTAAATCGTATATCCATTTATCAGAGAAGTTAGGGGTGCATATCTACTAGTGGCCCTATTACTCCTTTCTCTAACGAGGAAGACAAATAGTGTGGCTAAAAAGAAAGACCAGATCTTGTCCCCAGTGCAGCAACTTCTCTTCTTTTAACTATTGTTCAGGCAGGGATAAACTATCATGATATGAATAAAGAGTTGATTAAAGAAATGTTTATTTCCTAGAGCAGGGTAAGAGCTCCTCATTTCTTCCTTCCTTTGGAGGAAAAGTCTTCCAATGATTGAGGACTACATGGGGGGTGGGGGGGTGGGGTGGTGGTTCCTGGAGCCAGGGAAAGCAGAGGAAGTGCAGAGAGCCCTGCCAGGCACAGGTAGCTCTTGGGAGAGAGCCTGGCACGGCTTGGGCATTGCCAGGAGCAACTGCAGGAGAGTTCCACAAGCCTAGGGCGCACTACCTGCCAGGAGCGCTGCAACCAGGGCGTGCAGACAGGGATCAAGTGGGCGCAGCATTCTGAGCAGCAGTTCATGCAGAAGGGTGATGATGGAACAGCTGATTTCAGCGGCACCCTTCTAAGCAAGTACAGAGGTTTGCCGCGGCGTGGGAAAGGAGGCGGGCAGGAGGCAAGGTCAAGAACACCACCAGAAGACGAGAAGAGACGAGAGACGACAGACAGACGAGACGAGACGAGACGAGACGAGACGAGACGAGACGAGACGAGACGAGACGAGACGAGACGAGACGAGACGAGAAGAGAAGAGAAGAGAAGAGAAGAGAAGAGAAGAGAAGAGAAGAGAAGAGAAGAGAAGAGAAGAGAAGAGAAGAGAAGAGAAGAGAAGAGAAGGCGGTGCTAGTCATCTAAGCATAAGTGGTGCCCCTGCAAGCGTCAATTTGAGCACGGACTTCATCTCTTTGTTACAGAGGGGAGAGGGAGCCAAGGGGGAACGTTCCCCAACAAAGTGTTGCCCAGACACTCGCAGACACAGGATTTGTTAAAACAAGCAACTTTACTGGTCTCTTTGCATAGGGTAACCCCTCCTGCACCTCCTGGCAGGAGGAGCATCACAAGTAGGAAGAGGTGCAGAGGCTGCAAGGAAGCAGGGGCCTGCCTTCTGCTCAGCTGGTCGTGGGGTAGAGGAGGAAGCACAGCTCGTTCTCCGGCAGGCGCTCCACGCAGATGCAGGAGGGTCTCACTGGCAGCTCCCCCGCAGTGCCCAGCGCTGGTGGAAGAAGTGCCCTACGGGTGGTCTCAGGGGCACGAGCAGCGGGCGGTCGAGGATGGTGTTGTCCTTGTGGGCGCTCAGGTCTTTGTAGGCACCGCCCGCTCCCACGGCTGGATGCTGCCCCGTCAGCAAGTCCTTCTTGAAAAGGGCTTGGCGAACACAGGGGAGCCGCCCACCTTCTCCACAGGCTTGCCTCGACCCCGAGCGCCGTAAGGGTCTGCTCTGTCCTGCTGGCCATCCTCCTCCTCCGCACTGCTGGAGCTTCCCTGCTGCCCGCCGCTGTGCGAGTCGGTGCTCCTGTGCCTGAAGAGCCAGCAGAGCCCAAAGAGCAGCAGCAGCATTTCGGCAGAGGCCAGCAACCACCAGTGCTGGCAGACAGCGAGGAGCACGCCTTCCTGGGCGAGCCCGCGTGGCTCCTGGCTCCTCTGCTCCATCTCCTGCAGCAGCCAAGTCATCTCGTGACTCAGCTGCTCCTCACGCTGCCGCAGGAGGTCTTGCGTGGCCGCATCTGGCCGCTCACCCACCCTCAGGGTGTACTGCACGATGCTCAGCACCATCAGGACGTGGGAGATGCCCACCGCCATGGCCTGGAGGAGGAGAGAGGAGAGAAGGGGCTCAGTGGGGCTGGGTGGGAGGGAGATGGCGGCTTGGGGCAGCGGGGACAGGAGGCACAGGGGCCCGGGGATGGGTGGCACACGGGGTGAGGGCGCTCAGAGGCAGCAGGAGGGAGGAAGGAAGGAAGGAAGGAAGGAAGGAAGGAAGGAAGGAAGGGTGGTGAGCACTGCGGGGCTGGGGGCACATCCCCGCAGCGCCCCCAGGCACTGGCCCGTGGCTGGCAGTGGCGGGCACCTCTGTGCCCAGCCCCAAGGGCGGCACCTGCCCTGCCCAAGGCGCTCCCCGCAGCGCCTGCGCCCTTCCCCAGCCTTAGAAACCCCTCCGGGGGCTGGCGCTTCTGCCCCGGCCCTCGTCCGGCCCAGCCTTCCCCCCGCCTGCCCCACTCACCGCTGGCCCGAGCCGTACTGCAGCGGCGGCGCTGCCGAGGGCACCCCTGGTGACACCCCTCCGTGACTCGTCCTCTGTGCTGTCACGGCTGCCAGAGCCCCATGGCAACACCCCGCCCGGCTGGCCACTGCCATCACCCCTGGCTTGCCAGCCCCTGAAACATGCAAAGCACACACCTCCCCCCCCCCCCCCCCCCCCAGCAGGACAGCGCTCCCCAGGCCCCTAAACCTGCCCAGAAAGAGCAGCAGGGGCAGCACAAGGGCGTCCCGGGCTTGCAGGAGGGCCTCCACACCCGGCCGAGCCCCGCCATCAGGCTCATGCCTCCTTCCACAGCACCAGCAGCAGCGGCAGCAGCGGCGGCAGCAGCAAGGAGCCTGTGGGGAGAAGTTCTCTCTCACGCTTTCCTACGGGCGCATGTAGCACACGCACTCACACTGCTGGTACTCCAACGTACTTCCTGGAGTTCTATACCTTCGTTGTACCCAGGGACTTTTGACTTCCTAGCCTGAAAGTAAATCGTATATCCATTTATCAGAGAAGTTAGGGGTGCATATCTACTAGTGGCCCTATTACTCCTTTCTCTAACGAGGAAGACAAATAGTGTGGCTAAAAAGAAAGACCAGATCTTGTCCCCAGTGCAGCAACTTCTCTTCTTTTAACTATTGTTCAGGCAGGGATAAACTATCATGATATGAATAAAGAGTTGATTAAAGAAATGTTTATTTCCTAGAGCAGGGTAAGAGCTCCTCATTTCTTCCTTCCTTTGGAGGAAAAGTCTTCCAATGATTGAGGACTACATGGGGGGTGGGGGGGTGGGGGGGTGGTTCCTGGAGCCAGGGAAAGCAGAGGAAGTGCAGAGAGCCCTGCCAGGCACAGGTAGCTCTTGGGAGAGAGCCTGGCACGGCTTGGGCATTGCCAGGAGCAACTGCAGGAGAGTTCCACAAGCCTAGGGCGCACTACCTGCCAGGAGCGCTGCAACCAGGGCGTGCAGACAGGGATCAAGTGGGCGCAGCATTCTGAGCAGCAGTTCATGCAGAAGGGTGATGATGGAACAGCTGATTTCAGCGGCACCCTTCTAAGCAAGTACAGAGGTTTGCCGCGGCGTGGGAAAGGAGGCGGGCAGGAGGCAAGGTCAAGAACACCACCAGAAGACGAGAAGAGACGAGAGACGACAGACAGACGAGACGAGACGAGACGAGACGAGACGAGACGAGACGAGACGAGACGAGACGAGACGAGACGAGAAGAGAAGAGAAGAGAAGAGAAGAGAAGAGAAGAGAAGAGAAGAGAAGAGAAGAGAAGAGAAGAGAAGAGAAGGCGGTGCTAGACATCTAAGCATAAGTGGTGCCCCTGCAAGCGTCAATTTGAGCACGGACTTCATCTCTTTGTTACAGAGGGGAGAGGGAGCCAAGGGGGAACGTTCCCCAACAAAGTGTTGCCCAGACACTCGCAGACACAGGATTTGTTAAAACAAGCAACTTTACTGGTCTCTTTGCATAGGGTAAGCCCCTCCTGCACCTCCTGGCAGGAGGAGCATCACAAGTAGGAAGAGGTGCAGAGGCTGCAAGGAAGCAGGGGCCTGCCTTCTGCTCAGCTGGTCGTGGGGTAGAGGAGGAAGCACAGCTCGTTCTCCGGCAGGCGCTCCACGCAGATGCAGGAGGGTCTCACTGGCAGCTCCCCCGCAGTGCCCAGCGCTGGTGGAAGAAGTGCCCTACGGGTGGTCTCAGGGGCACGAGCAGCGGGCGGTCGAGGATGGTGTTGTCCTTGTGGGCGCTCAGGTCTTTGTAGGCACCGCCCGCTCCCACGGCTGGATGCTGCCCCGTCAGCAAGTCCTTCTTGAAAAGGGCTTGGCGAACACAGGGGAGCCGCCCACCTTCTCCACAGGCTTGCCTCGACCCCGAGCGCCGTAAGGGTCTGCTCTGTCCTGCTGGCCATCCTCCTCCTCCGCACTGCTGGAGCTTCCCTGCTGCCCGCCGCTGTGCGAGTCGGTGCTCCTGTGCCTGAAGAGCCAGCAGAGCCCAAAGAGCAGCAGCAGCATTTCGGCAGAGGCCAGCAACCACCAGTGCTGGCAGACAGCGAGGAGCACGCCTTCCTGGGCGAGCCCGCGTGGCTCCTGGCTCCTCTGCTCCATCTCCTGCAGCAGCCAAGTCATCTCGTGACTCAGCTGCTCCTCACGCTGCCGCAGGAGGTCTTGCGTGGCCGCATCTGGCCGCTCACCCACCCTCAGGGTGTACTGCACGATGCTCAGCACCATCAGGACGTGGGAGATGCCCACCGCCATGGCCTGGAGGAGGAGAGAGGAGAGAAGGGGCTCAGTGGGGCTGGGTGGGAGGGAGATGGCGGCTTGGGGCAGCGGGGACAGGAGGCACAGGGGCCCGGGGATGGGTGGCACACGGGGTGAGGGCGCTCAGAGGCAGCAGGAGGGAGGAAGGAAGGAAGGAAGGAAGGAAGGAAGGAAGGAAGGAAGGGTGGTGAGCACTGCGGGGCTGGGGGCACATCCCCGCAGCGCCCCCAGGCACTGGCCCGTGGCTGGCAGTGGCGGGCACCTCTGTGCCCAGCCCCAAGGGCGGCACCTGCCCTGCCCAAGGCGCTCCCCGCAGCGCCTGCGCCCTTCCCCAGCCTTAGAAACCCCTCCGGGGGCTGGCGCTTCTGCCCCGGCCCTCGTCCGGCCCAGCCTTCCCCCCGCCTGCCCCACTCACCGCTGGCCCGAGCCGTACTGCAGCGGCGGCGCTGCCGAGGGCACCCCTGGTGACACCCCTCCGTGACTCGTCCTCTGTGCTGTCACGGCTGCCAGAGCCCCATGGCAACACCCCGCCCGGCTGGCCACTGCCATCACCCCTGGCTTGCCAGCCCCTGAAACATGCAAAGCACACACCTCCCCCCCCCCCCCCCCCCCAGCAGGACAGCGCTCCCCAGGCCCCTAAACCTGCCCAGAAAGAGCAGCAGGGGCAGCACAAGGGCGTCCCGGGCTTGCAGGAGGGCCTCCACACCCGGCCGAGCCCCGCCATCAGGCTCATGCCTCCTTCCACAGCACCAGCAGCAGCGGCAGCAGCGGCGGCAGCAGCAAGGAGCCTGTGGGGAGAAGTTCTCTCTCACGCTTTCCTACGGGCGCATGTAGCACACGCACTCACACTGCTGGTACTCCAACGTACTTCCTGGAGTTCTATACCTTCGTTGTACCCAGGGACTTTTGACTTCCTAGCCTGAAAGTAAATCGTATATCCATTTATCAGAGAAGTTAGGGGTGCATATCTACTAGTGGCCCTATTACTCCTTTCTCTAACGAGGAAGACAAATAGTGTGGCTAAAAAGAAAGACCAGATCTTGTCCCCAGTGCAGCAACTTCTCTTCTTTTAACTATTGTTCAGGCAGGGATAAACTATCATGATATGAATAAAGAGTTGATTAAAGAAATGTTTATTTCCTAGAGCAGGGTAAGAGCTCCTCATTTCTTCCTTCCTTTGGAGGAAAAGTCTTCCAATGATTGAGGACTACATGGGGGGTGGGGGGGGTGGGGGGGTGGTTCCTGGAGCCAGGGAAAGCAGAGGAAGTGCAGAGAGCCCTGCCAGGCACAGGTAGCTCTTGGGAGAGAGCCTGGCACGGCTTGGGCATTGCCAGGAGCAACTGCAGGAGAGTTCCACAAGCCTAGGGCGCACTACCTGCCAGGAGCGCTGCAACCAGGGCGTGCAGACAGGGATCAAGTGGGCGCAGCATTCTGAGCAGCAGTTCATGCAGAAGGGTGATGATGGAACAGCTGATTTCAGCGGCACCCTTCTAAGCAAGTACAGAGGTTTGCCGCGGCGTGGGAAAGGAGGCGGGCAGGAGGCAAGGTCAAGAACACCACCAGAAGACGAGAAGAGACGAGAGACGACAGACAGACGAGACGAGACGAGACGAGACGAGACGAGACGAGACGAGACGAGACGAGACGAGACGAGACGAGACGAGACGAGAAGAGAAGAGAAGAGAAGAGAAGAGAAGAGAAGAGAAGAGAAGAGAAGAGAAGAGAAGAGAAGAGAAGAGAAGAGAAGGCGGTGCTAGTCATCTAAGCATAAGTGGTGCCCCTGCAAGCGTCAATTTGAGCACGGACTTCATCTCTTTGTTACAGAGGGGAGAGGGAGCCAAGGGGGAACGTTCCCCAACAAAGTGTTGCCCAGACACTCGCAGACACAGGATTTGTTAAAACAAGCAACTTTACTGGTCTCTTTGCATAGGGTAAGCCCCTCCTGCACCTCCTGGCAGGAGGAGCATCACAAGTAGGAAGAGGTGCAGAGGCTGCAAGGAAGCAGGGGCCTGCCTTCTGCTCAGCTGGTCGTGGGGTAGAGGAGGAAGCACAGCTCGTTCTCCGGCAGGCGCTCCACGCAGATGCAGGAGGGTCTCACTGGCAGCTCCCCCGCAGTGCCCAGCGCTGGTGGAAGAAGTGCCCTACGGGTGGTCTCAGGGGCACGAGCAGCGGGCGGTCGAGGATGGTGTTGTCCTTGTGGGCGCTCAGGTCTTTGTAGGCACCGCCCGCTCCCACGGCTGGATGCTGCCCCGTCAGCAAGTCCTTCTTGAAAAGGGCTTGGCGAACACAGGGGAGCCGCCCACCTTCTCCACAGGCTTGCCTCGACCCCGAGCGCCGTAAGGGTCTGCTCTGTCCTGCTGACCATCCTCCTCCTCCGCACTGCTGGAGCTTCCCTGCTGCCCGCCGCTGTGCGAGTCGGTGCTCCTGTGCCTGAAGAGCCAGCAGAGCCCAAAGAGCAGCAGCAGCATTTCGGCAGAGGCCAGCAACCACCAGTGCTGGCAGACAGCGAGGAGCACGCCTTCCTGGGCGAGCCCGCGTGGCTCCTGGCTCCTCTGCTCCATCTCCTGCAGCAGCCAAGTCATCTCGTGACTCAGCTGCTCCTCACGCTGCCGCAGGAGGTCTTGCGTGGCCGCATCTGGCCGCTCACCCACCCTCAGGGTGTACTGCACGATGCTCAGCACCATCAGGACGTGGGAGATGCCCACCGCCATGGCCTGGAGGAGGAGAGAGGAGAGAAGGGGCTCAGTGGGGCTGGGTGGGAGGGAGATGGCGGCTTGGGGCAGCGGGGACAGGAGGCACAGGGGCCCGGGGATGGGTGGCACACGGGGTGAGGGCGCTCAGAGGCAGCAGGAGGGAGGGAGGAAGGAAGGAAGGAAGGAAGGAAGGAAGGAAGGAAGGGTGGTGAGCACTGCGGGGCTGGGGGCACATCCCCGCAGCGCCCCCAGGCACTGGCCCGTGGCTGGCAGTGGCGGGCACCAATGTGCCCAGCCCCAAGGGCGGCACCTGCCCTGCCCAAGGCGCTCCCCGCAGCGCCTGCGCCCTTCCCCAGCCTTAGAAACCCCTCCGGGGGCTGGCGCTTCTGCCCCGGCCCTCGTCCGGCCCAGCCTTCCCCCCGCCTGCCCCACTCACCGCTGGCCCGAGCCGTACTGCAGCGGCGGCGCTGCCGAGGGCACCCCTGGTGACACCCCTCCGTGACTCGTCCTCTGTGCTGTCACGGCTGCCAGAGCCCCATGGCAACACCCCGCCCGGCTGGCCACTGCCATCACCCCTGGCTTGCCAGCCCCTGAAACATGCAAAGCACACACCTCCCCGCCCCCCCCCCCCCAGCAGGACAGCGCTCCCCAGGCCCCTAAACCTGCCCAGAAAGAGCAGCAGGGGCAGCACAAGGGCGTCCCGGGCTTGCAGGAGGGCCTCCACACCCGGCCGAGCCCCGCCATCAGGCTCATGCCTCCTTCCACAGCACCAGCAGCAGCGGCAGCAGCGGCGGCAGCAGCAAGGAGCCTGTGGGGAGAAGTTCTCTCTCACGCTTTCCTACGGGCGCATGTAGCACACGCACTCACACTGCTGGTACTCCAACGTACTTCCTGGAGTTCTATACCTTCGTTGTACCCAGGGACTTTTGACTTCCTAGCCTGAAAGTAAATCGTATATCCATTTATCAGAGAAGTTAGGGGTGCATATCTACTAGTGGCCCTATTACTCCTTTCTCTAACGAGGAAGACAAATAGTGTGGCTAAAAAGAAAGACCAGATCTTGTCCCCAGTGCAGCAACTTCTCTTCTTTTAACTATTGTTCAGGCAGGATAAACTATCATGATATGAATAAAGAGTTGATTAAAGAAATGTTTATTTCCTAGAGCAGGGTAAGAGCTCCTCATTTCTTCCTTCCTTTGGAGGAAAAGTCTTCCAATGATTGAGGACTACATGGGGGGTGGGGGGGTGGGGTGGTGGTTCCTGGAGCCAGGGAAAGCAGAGGAAGTGCAGAGAGCCCTGCCAGGCACAGGTAGCTCTTGGGAGAGAGCCTGGCACGGCTTGGGCATTGCCAGGAGCAACTGCAGGAGAGTTCCACAAGCCTAGGGCGCACTACCTGCCAGGAGCGCTGCAACCAGGGCGTGCAGACAGGGATCAAGTGGGCGCAGCATTCTGAGCAGCAGTTCATGCAGAAGGGTGATGATGGAACAGCTGATTTCAGCGGCACCCTTCTAAGCAAGTACAGAGGTTTGCCGCGGCGTGGGAAAGGAGGCGGGCAGGAGGCAAGGTCAAGAACACCACCAGAAGACGAGAAGAGACGAGAGACGACAGACAGACGAGACGAGACGAGACGAGACGAGACGAGACGAGACGAGACGAGACGAGACGAGACGAGACGAGAAGAGAAGAGAAGAGAAGAGAAGAGAAGAGAAGAGAAGAGAAGAGAAGAGAAGAGAAGAGAAGAGAAGAGAAGGCGGTGCTAGTCATCTAAGCATAAGTGGTGCCCCTGCAAGCGTCAATTTGAGCACGGACTTCATCTCTTTGTTACAGAGGGGAGAGGGAGCCAAGGGGGAACGTTCCCCAACAAAGTGTTGCCCAGACACTCGCAGACACAGGATTTGTTAAAACAAGCAACTTTACTGGTCTCTTTGCATAGGGTAAGCCCCTCCTGCACCTCCTGGCAGGAGGAGCATCACAAGTAGGAAGAGGTGCAGAGGCTGCAAGGAAGCAGGGGCCTGCCTTCTGCTCAGCTGGTCGTGGGGTAGAGGAGGAAGCACAGCTCGTTCTCCGGCAGGCGCTCCACGCAGATGCAGGAGGGTCTCACTGGCAGCTCCCCCGCAGTGCCCAGCGCTGGTGGAAGAAGTGCCCTACGGGTGGTCTCAGGGGCACGAGCAGCGGGCGGTCGAGGATGGTGTTGTCCTTGTGGGCGCTCAGGTCTTTGTAGGCACCGCCCGCTCCCACGGCTGGATGCTGCCCCGTCAGCAAGTCCTTCTTGAAAAGGGCTTGGCGAACACAGGGGAGCCGCCCACCTTCTCCACAGGCTTGCCTCGACCCCGAGCGCCGTAAGGGTCTGCTCTGTCCTGCTGGCCATCCTCCTCCTCCGCACTGCTGGAGCTTCCCTGCTGCCCCGCCGCTGTGCGAGTCGGTGCTCCTGTGCCTGAAGAGCCAGCAGAGCCCAAAGAGCAGCAGCAGCATTTCGGCAGAGGGCCAGCAACCACCAGTGCTGGCAGACAGCGAGGAGCACGCCTTCCTGGGCGAGCCCGCGTGGCTCCTGGCTCCTCTGCTCCATCTCCTGCAGCAGCCAAGTCATCTCGTGACTCAGCTGCTCCTCACGCTGCCGCAGGAGGTCTTGCGTGGCCGCATCTGGCCGCTCACCCACCCTCAGGGTGTACTGCACGATGCTCAGCACCATCAGGACGTGGGAGATGCCCACCGCCATGGCCTGGAGGAGGAGAGAGGAGAGAAGGGGCTCAGTGGGGCTGGGTGGGAGGGAGATGGCGGCTTGGGGCAGCGGGGACAGGAGGCACAGGGGCCCGGGGATGGGTGGCACACGGGGTGAGGGCGCTCAGAGGCAGCAGGAGGGAGGAAGGAAGGAAGGAAGGAAGGAAGGAAGGAAGGAAGGAAGGGTGGTGAGCACTGCGGGGCTGGGGGCACATCCCCGCAGCGCCCCCAGGCACTGGCCCGTGGCTGGCAGTGGCGGGCACCTCTGTGCCCAGCCCCAAGGGGCGGCACCTGCCCTGCCCAAGGCGCTCCCCGCAGCGCCTGCGCCCTTCCCCAGCCTTAGAAACCCCTCCGGGGGCTGGCGCTTCTGCCCCGGCCCTCGTCCGGCCCAGCCTTCCCCCCGCCTGCCCCACTCACCGCTGGCCCGAGCCGATACTGCAGCGGCGGCGCTGCCGAGGGCACCCCTGGTTGACACCCCTCCGTGACTCGTCCTCTGTGCTGTCACGGCTGCCAGAGCCCCATGGCAACACCCCGCCCGGCTGGCCACTGCCATCACCCCTGGCTTGCCAGCCCCTGAAACATGCAAAGCACACACCTCCCCCCCCCCCCCCCCCCCCCCAGCAGGACAGCGCTCCCCAGGCCCCTAAACCTGCCAGAAAGAGCAGCAGGGGCAGCACAAGGGCGTCCCGGGCTTGCAGGAGGGCCTCCACACCGGCCGAGCCCCGCCATCAGGCTCATGCCTCCTTCCACAGCACCAGCAGCAGCGGCAGCAGCGGCGGCAGCAGCAAGGAGCCTGTGGGGAGAAGTTCTCTCTCACGCTTTCCTACGGGCGCATGTAGCACACGCACTCACACTGCTGGTACTCCAACGTACTTCCTGGAGTTCTATACCTTCGTTGTACCCAGGGACTTTGACTTCCTAGCCTGAAAGTAAATCGTATATCCATTTATCAGAGAAGTTAGGGGTGCATATCTACTAGTGGCCCTATTACTCCTTTCTCTAACGAGGAAGACAAATAGTGTGGCTAAAAAGAAAGACCAGATCTTGTCCCCAGTGCAGCAACTTCTCTTCTTTTAACTATTGTTCAGGCAGGGATAAACTATCATGATATGAATAAAGAGTTGATTAAAGAAATGTTTATTTCCTAGAGCAGGGTAAGAGCTCCTCATTTCTTCCTTCCTTTGGAGGAAAAGTCTTCCAATGATTGAGGACTACATGGGGGGTGGGGGGGTGGGGGGGGTGGTTCCTGGAGCCAGGGAAAGCAGAGGAAGTGCAGAGAGCCCTGCCAGGCACAGGTAGCTCTTGGGAGAGAGCCTGGCACGGCTTGGGCATTGCCAGGAGCAACTGCAGGAGAGTTCCACAAGCCTAGGGCGCACTACCTGCCAGGAGCGCTGCAACCAGGGCGTGCAGACAGGGATCAAGTGGGCGCAGCATTCTGAGCAGCAGTTCATGCAGAAGGGTGATGATGGAACAGCTGATTTCAGCGGCACCCTTCTAAGCAAGTACAGAGGTTTGCCGCGGCGTGGGAAAGGAGGGCGGGCAGGAGGCAAGGTCAAGAACACCACCAGAAGACGAGAAGAGACGAGAGACGACAGACAGACGAGACGAGACGAGACGAGACGAGACGAGACGAGACGAGACGAGACGAGACGAGACGAGACGAGACGAGACGAGAAGAGAAGAGAAGAGAAGAGAAGAGAAGAGAAGAGAAGAGAAGAGGAAGAGAAGAGAAGAGAAGAGAAGAGAAGAGAAGAGAAGAGAAGAGAAGAGAAGGCGCGGTGCTAGTCATCTAAGCATAAGTGGTGCCCCTGCAAGCGTCAATTTGAGCACGGACTTCATCTCTTTGTTACAGAGGGGAGAGGGAGCCAAGGGGGGAACGTTCCCCAACAAAGTGTTGCCCAGACACTCGCAGACACAGGATTTGTTAAAACAAGCAACTTTACTGGTCTCTTTGCATAGGGTAAGCCCCTCCTGCACCTCCTGGCAGGAGGAGCATCACAAGTAGGAAGAGGTGCAGAGGCTGCAAGGAAGCAGGGGCCTGCCTTCTGCTCAGCTGGTCGTGGGGTAGAGGAGGAAGCACAGCTCGTTCTCCGGCAGGCGCTCCACGCAGATGCGGAGGGTCTCACTGGCAGCTCCCCCCGCAGTGCCCAGCGCTGGTGGAAGAAGTGCCCTACGGGTGGTCTCAGGGGCACGAGCAGCGGGCGGTCGAGGATGGTGTTGTCCTTGTGGGCGCTCAGGTCTTTGTAGGCACCGCCCGCTCCCACGGCTGGATGCTGCCCCGTCAGCAAGTCCTTCTTGAAAAGGGCTTGGCGAACACAGGGGGAGCCGCCCACCTTCTCCACAGGCTTGCCTCGACCCCCGAGCGCCGTAAGGGTCTGCTCTGTCCTGCTGGCCATCCTCCTCCTCCGCACTGCTGGAGCTTCCCTGCTGCCCGCCGCTGTGCGAGTCGGTGCTCCTGTTGCCTGAAGAGCCAGCAGAGCCCAAAGAGCAGCAGCAGCATTTCGGCAGAGGCCAGCAACCACCAGTGCTGGCAGACAGCGAGGAGCACGCCTTCCTGGGCGAGCCCGCGTGGCTCCTGGCTCCTCTGCTCCATCTCCTGCAGCAGCCAAGTCATCTCGTGACTCAGCTGCTCCTCACGCTGCCGCAGGAGGTCTTGCGTGGCCGCATCTGGCCGCTCACCCACCCTCAGGGTGTACTGCACGATGCTCAGCACCATCAGGACGTGGGAGATGCCCACCGCCATGGCCTGGAGGAGGAGAGAGGAGGAGAAGGGGCTCAGTGGGGCTGGGTGGGAGGGAGATGGCGGCTTGGGCAGCGGGGACAGGAGGCACAGGGGCCCGGGGATGGGTGGCACACGGGGTGAGGGCGCTCAGAGGCAGCAGGAGGGAGGAAGGAAGGAAGGAAGGAAGGAAGGAAGGAAGGAAGGGTGGTGAGCACTGCGGGGCTGGGGGCACATCCCCGCAGCGCCCCCAGGCACTGGCCCGTGGCTGGCAGTGGCGGGCACCTCTGTGCCCAGCCCCAAGGGCGGCACCTGCCCTGCCCAAGGCGCTCCCCGCAGCGCCTGCGCCCTTCCCCAGCCTTAGAAACCCCTCCGGGGGCTGGCGCTTCTGCCCCGGCCCTCGTCCGGCCCAGCCTTCCCCCCCGCCTGCCCCACTCACCGCTGGCCCGAGCCGTACTGCAGCGGCGGCGCTGCCGAGGGCACCCCCTGGTGACACCCCTCCGTGACTCGTCCTCTGTGCTGTCACGGCTGCCAGAGCCCCATGGCAACACCCCGCCCGGCTGGCCACTGCCATCACCCCTGGCTTGCCAGCCCCTGAAACATGCAAAGCACACACCTCCCCCCCCCCCCCCCCCCCCCCCCCCAGCAGGACAGCGCTCCCCAGGCCCCTAAACCTGCCCAGAAAGAGCAGCAGGGGCAGCACAAGGGCGTCCCGGGCTTGCAGGAGGGCCTCCACACCCGGCCGAGCCCCGCCATCAGGCTCATGCCTCCTTCCACAGCACCATCAGCAGCGGCAGCAGCGGCGGCAGCAGCAAGGAGCCTGTGGGGGAGAAGTTCTCTCTCACGCTTTCCTACGGGCGCATGTAGCACACGCACTCACACTGCTGGTACTCCAACGTACTTCCTGGAGTTCTATACCTTCGTTGTACCCAGGGACTTTTGACTTCCTAGCCTGAAAGTAAATCGTATATCCATTTATCAGAGAAGTTAGGGGTGCATATCTACTAGTGGCCCTATTACTCCTTTCTCTAACGAGGAAGACAAATAGTGTGGCTAAAAAGAAAAGACCAGATCTTGTCCCCAGTGCAGCAACTTCTCTTCTTTTAACTATTGTTCAGGCAGGGATAAACTATCATGATATGAATAAAGAGTTGATTAAAGAAATGTTTATTTCCTAGAGCAGGTAAGAGCTCCCTCATTTCTTCCTT
>NW_027461415.1:0-30327 GCF_030463565.1 Pelecanus crispus | reverse complement strand
AAGAAGACCTTCACCAAGTGGGTGAACTCCCACCTGGCCCGCGTCTCCTGCCGCATCGGGGACCTCTACGCCGACCTGCGCGATGGCTACGTCCTCACCCGGCTGCTGGAGGTGCTCTCCGGGGAGCAGCTGGTGAGAGCCGGGACCTCCCCATGGCCACCACCACCGGGTTGGGATGACTGGGAGGTCCCCATGGCCACCACCACCACCCAGGTCCCATCCACCACCACGTTTGGGATGACTGGGACCTCCCCATGGCCACCACCTCCACCCAGGTCCCATCCACCACCACGTTGGGATGACTGGGACCTCCCCATGGCCACCACCACCACCCAGGACCCATCCACCACCGGATTGGGATGACTGGGACATCCCCATCACCACCACAACCACCCAAGACCCATCCACCACTGGGTTGGGATGACTGGGATGTCCCCGTCACCACCACCACCACTGTCCCATCTACCACTGGGTCAGGATGACTGGGACGTCCCCATGGCCACCACCACCACCCAGGTCCCATCCACCACCACGTTGGGATGACTGGGACCTCCCCATGGCCACCACCTCCACCCAGGTCCCATCCACCACCACGTTGGGATGACTGGGACCTCCCCATGGCCACCACCACCACCCAGGACCCATCCACCACCGGATTGGGATGACTGGGACATCCCCATCACCACCACAACCACCCAAGACCCATCCACCACTGGGTTGGGATGACTGGGATGTCCCCGTCACCACCACCACCACTGTCCCATCTACCACTGGGTCAGGATGACTGGGACGTCCCCATGGCCACCACCACCACCCAGGTCCCATCCACCACCACGTTGGGATGACTGGGACCTCCCCATGGCCACCACCTCCACCCAGGTCCCATCCACCACCGGGTTGGGATGACTGGGAGGTCCCCATGGCCACCACCACCACCCAGGTCCCATCCACCACCACGTTGGGATGACTGGGACCTCCCCATGGCCACCACCACCACCCAGGTCCCATCCACCACCACGTTGGGATGACTGGGACCCTCCCCATGGCCACCACCACCACCCAGGTCCCACCCACCACCGGATTGGGATGACTGGGACATCCCCGTCACCACCACAACCACCCAAGACCCATCCACCACTGGGTTGGGATGACTGGGATGTCCCCGTCACCACCACCACCACTGTCCCATCTACCACTGGGTCAGGATGACTGGGACGTCCCCATGGCCACCACCACCACCCAGGTCCCATCCACCACCGGGTTGGGATGACTGGGATGTCCCCGTCACCACCACCACCACTGTCCCATCTACCACTGGGTCAGGATGACTGGGACGTCCCCATGGCCACCACCACCACCCAGGTCCCATTCACCACTGGGTTGGGATGACTGGGACATCCCTGTCGCCACCACAACCACCCAAGACCCATCTACCACTGGGTTGGGATGAGCTGGGAGGCTCCCATGGCCACCACCACCACCCAGGTCCCATCTACCACCGGGTTGGGGTGACTGGGAGGTCCCCATGGCCACCATCACCATCCAGGTCCCATCTACCACTGGGCTGGGATGAGTGGGACCTCCCCATGGCCACCACCACCACTGTCCCATCCACCACTGGGTTGGGATGAGCTGGGACGTCCCCATGGCCACCACCACCACCCAGGTCCAATCCACCACCGGGTTGGGATGAGCTGGGATGTCCCCATGGCCACCACCACCACCCAGGACCCATCCACCATTGGGCTGGGATGACTGGGACATCCCCATGGCCACCACCACCACCCAGGACCCATCCACCACCGGGTTGGGTTGACTGGGACGTCCCCATGGCCACCACCACCACCCAGGTCCCATCCACCACCACGTTGGGATGACTGGGACGTCCCCACGGCTGCCACCACCACCCAGGTCCCACCCACCACGGGGCTGGGATGACTGGGACGTCCCCATCACCTGGGGTGACGGGCGCCGGTGTCTCCGGCAGCCCAAACCGACACGGGGCCGGATGCGGATCCACTCCTTGGAGAACGTGGACAAGGCGTTGCAGTTCCTCAAGGAGCAGCGGGTGCACCTGGAGAACGTGGGCTCACACGACATCGTGGACGGCAACCACCGCCTCACCCTCGGCCTCATCTGGACCATCATCCTCCGCTTCCAGGTAGCGGGGTGGGGGTGTCCCCACCCCGGGGACGGCGTCCCCCACCCCGGGAGCCCGCCGTGCGTCAGTGCCCCTTGGCTTTCCCCAGATCCAGGTGATCAAAATCAAGACCGAAGACAATCGGGAGACGCGCTCGGCCAAGGATGCTCTGCTGCTCTGGTGCCAGATGAAGACGGCGGGGTGAGCGGTCACGCCTTCCTCGTGCCGAGCCCGGTGCCGGGATGGACCCCCCCGTGGACGGGGGACGGATCCGGCGCCGTGTGACCCCCACCCTTTCCCCGCAGCTACCCCGAGGTGAACATCCAGAACTTCACCACCAGTTGGAGGGACGGCTTGGCCTTCAACGCGCTCATCCACAAGCACAGGTCCGCCGTGGGGGAGGGCGGGGGGCAACCCGGCCGCCTGGGTTCCCTCTGTGGGGCGCGGGGGCCCGAAAGCGCCTGTGCCCCCCTCCGCAGGCCGGACCTCATCGACTTCCACAAGCTGACCAAGTCCAACGCGACCTACAACCTTCAACAAGCCTTCAACACGGCCGAGCAGCAGCTGGGGCTCAGCAAGCTGCTGGACCCCGAGGGTAGGGACAGGGTGGTGGTGGGGGGTCTGTCCGTCCATCTGTCCGTCCGTGCGGGGTGGGGTGTCTCCACCCGTCAGCTAATTGCTCCCGGCTTCCTTTTCCACCTCAACGGATTTTTGGGGGGGGGCTTGAGGTTGAGGGGAGCAGTCCAGGGTTGGCGATGGGCTTTGCTGGAGCAGGGCTGGTGGTCGGGGGGGGCTCTGGGGGGCTCGGGGACCGATGCGTCACCACCCGCCAGACGTCAACATGGAGGACCCCGACGAGAAGTCCATCATCACCTACGTGGTGTCCTTCTACCACTACTTCTCCAAGATGAAGGCGCTGGCTGTGGAGGGCAAGCGCATCGGGAAGGTGAGTTTTGGCCTGCGCCCCGTGGCTCTGTGGGGTGCCCCATCCTTCGATCCGTGGGGTGCCCCATCCTTCGATCCGTGGGGTGCCCCATCCTTTGGTTGACGGGGGTGTCCCATCCTTCGGTCCATGGGGTGTCCCATCCTTTGGTCCATGGGGTGTACCACCCCTGGCTCCATGGGATGTCCCATCCTTTGGTCCATGGGATGCCCCACCCCTGGCTCCATGGGATGTCCCATCCTTTGGTCCATGGGACGTCCCATCCTTCGGTCCATGGGACGTCCCATCCTTCGGTCCATGGGATGTCCCATCCTTTGGTCCATGGGACGTCCCATCCTTTGGTCCATGGGACGTCCCATCCTTCGGTCCATGAGATGTCCCATCCTTCGGTCCATGGGATGTCCCATCCTTCGGTCCATGGGATGTCCCATCCTTCGGTCCATGGGATGTCCCATCCTTCGGTCCATGGGATGTCCCATCCTTCGGTCCATGAGATGTCCCATCCTTCGATCCATGAGATGTCCCATCCTTCGATCCATGGGATGTCCCATCCTTTGGTCCGGTGGGATGCCCCATCCTTCGATCCATGGGATGTCCATCCTTCGATCCATGGGATGTCCCATCCTTCGATCCATGGGATGTCCCATCCTTTGGTCCATGGGATGCCCTGCCCCTGGCTCATGGGATGTCCCATCCTTTGGTCCGTGGGATGCCCATCCTTCGGTCCATGGGATGCCCCATCCTTCGATCCATGGGATGCCCCCATCCTTCGATCCATGGGATGTCCCATCTTTGATCCGTGGGGTGCCCCATCCTTTGGTCCATGGGGTGCCCCACCTCTGGGCTCCATGGGACGTCCCATCCCTCGCTCCGGTGGGCAGAGCCACGCTGGTCTCTGGAGGGGCTGGGGCAAGCAGGTCGCACCTCAGGCCGCGCCCGGTTGCTCGAGGGGGTTCGGTGGGGCACAAGCCCCCAGCCGTACAGCCCACCCCACCCCTCTCCCACCAGGTTCTGGATCAGGCCATGGAGATCGAGGCCATCATCGAGCGGTACGAGGGCGCTGGCGGCCGAGCTGCTGGCCTGGATCCATCACACCATCACCATCATCGGCAACCAGAAGTTCGCCAACTCCCTGACCGGGGTGCAGCAGCAGCTCCAAGCCTTCACCGCCTTCTGCACCCTGGAGAAGCCCGTCAAGTGAGCACCTCCTGGGGTGGGGGGGACAACCATGGGGGGAGCGTGGCCCTATCCTGACCTGGTGCTGCCATCCCGCAGGTTCCAGGAGAAGGGGAACCTGGAGGTCCTGCTCTTCACCATCCAGAGCAAGCTACGGCCAACAACCGCAAGCTCTACGTCCCCAGCGAGGGCAAGAGCATCTCCGACATCAATAAGGGGCTGGTGGGACAGAGGTGACCTCTCCATCCTGGGGGACCCCCAGGGGGGCTGCGGACCCCCTTGGTGAGCCCCGCTGTCCCCCCCCCCCTCAGGCCTGGACCTGCCTGGAGAAGGCAGAGCACGAGCGGGAGGTGTCACTGCGCAACGAGCTGATCCGGCAGGAGAAGCTGGAGCTGCTCGCCCAACGTTTCGACCACAAGGCCGTCATGAGGGAGACGTGGCTGAACGAGAACCAGCGCCTGGTCTCGCAGGTGGGACGGGGTAGGGGGGGGCTCGGCGGCGTCCCCCACCCCGGGGTGGGACGCCTGGGTCCTCTACCTGGCTGGGGCAGGGGGTGAGGGACCACAGCGTTTGGGTGGTGGGATCTCCTGGCTTGCCTCGTTGGGCTGCCTCGTTGACCGGGGAGGGGTCCACCCTGCCTGACGGCATCTCTCCCCACCCCAGGGACAACTTCGGCTACGACCTGCCGGCGGTGGAGGCCGCCATGAAGAAGCACGAGGCCATTGAGGCCGACATCTCCTCCTACCAAGAGCGCATCCAGGTGGTGGTGGAGCTGGCCCTGGAGATGGAGTCCGAGGGCTACTACGACACCAAGCGCATCAGCGCCCAGAAGGACAACATCCTTCGGCAGTGGGGGCTCTTGACCGAGCTGGTCCGCGCCCGCCGCGCTCGCCTCGAGCAGAACCTGGCCCTGCAGAAGATCTTCCAGAGATGGTCTACATGATTGACTGGATGGAGGAGATGCAGGTAGAGCCGGGGACACGGCAGGTACCGGGCATCCCCAGGGAGGATACGGCAGGCAGCTCTGGACCCCCGTGGTCTCCTTCCCCTTCCCCAGGTGCTGGTTGGTCTCCAAGGATTTGGGAAGCATCATCTGGAGGTTGAGGACCTGCTGCAGAAGCACGGGCTGCTGGAGGCTGACATCTCCGCCCAGACTGAGCGGGTGCAGGCGCTCAACGCCGCCGCGCTCAAGTTCTCAGAGCTGCAGGGTAACATGGGGCGCCGGGAGGGGCACCGCGAGGACCGGGAGATGCTTGGCCTTGGGAGGGGTCGGCCAAGGTCTTCAGGGTGCTGTAGACCATCTCCGCTAAGCTCTGGTTCTCTTGGTCCAGGCTACCAACCCTGCGACCCCCAGATCATCTGCAACCGGGTCAACCACGTCCAGACGTGCCTGGAGGAGCTGGGGGAGCTGGCGGGGCAAGAGGCGCAAGGAGCTGGAGGACTCCCGCCAGCTCTGGGCCTTCTTCCAGGAGATGGAGGGAGGCTGAGGCGTGGATCCGCGAGAAGGAGCAGATCCTGGCCGCCAAGACCTGCGGCCGGGACCTGAGCAGCGTCTTGACGCTGACCATCAAGCACAAGAGCATGTTGGGCGAGCTGGGCAGCCGACGGGCGCTGTTGCACCAGACCATGAAGAGGGGCGAGCAGATCTTGGCCAAGAAACGCTTCAGCCCCGGCGGGATCCAGGAGAAGATGCGGGAGGTTCGCCTCCGCTGGAAGAAGCTGGAGGAGGTGACGGGGTTGCACCAACAGCGCTTGCAGGAGGCCCCTCAACTTCTTCCGAGTTCAGCGCCGAGACGGACGATTTGGTGGCCTGGCTGCAGGACACCTACCGCATCGTCTCCAGCGATGACTTTGGCCATGACGACTATTCCACCCAAGCTCTTCTGCGGAAGCACCGGGCGGTGGTGGAAGAGGTGGAGAAGCACGGGCGGCCGTGTTGGCCCTCCGGAAGCAGTTGGCTCTTCTGGCGCCCGAGCATCGTCAAGGGGTTGAGCTGCAGATCCGGGTGGTGGAGTGGAGCAGCTCTACGGGGAGGTGGCCGAGGTGGCCGTGCTGGCGGCAGCAGTGGTTGCAGGACGCGTTGGCCGTCTACCGTATGTTCAGCGAGGTCCACGCCTGCGAGGTCTGGGTGGACGAGAAGGAGCAGTGGTTGGAGAGGATGGAGGTGCCGGAGGAGCTGGATGAGGTTGAGGTGGTCCAGCATAGGTGTGTTGGGGGGGGGGGTTGGCAACGGGGCCGGCCGCCTGGGTCCCCTGCCCCATCGTGGACCCCGCCGCTCGCATCTCCTCCCCAGGTTTGAGAGCCTGACCAGGAGATGAACAGCGTCATGGGACGGATCTTGGACGTCAACCAGGTGGTGCAGCAGTTGGTGGATGGGGGCCACCCCAGCTCAGAGGAGGGTCCGCTCCTGCCAGGACCACCTCAACAGCAGGTATGGGCATGGGGAGGGGTCCGAGCTGGTGGGCCAAGCCCATCCTGGGGGTCAGCGATGCCCAAGGTGGACCTCATCCTGGCTTGGGGGGGCTCCTTGGTGAGGGGAACCAGCCACGGGGGCTGCTGGCAGACCCCAATCCTGTGGTTCTTGCAGCCTGGTGGGATGTCCCCATGAGGTCCAGCTCTTTGGTGCAACGGGCCAAGCCCATCCCAAGGGTTTGGTGCTGCCCATGGTGGACCTCATCCTGGCTTGGGGGCTCCTTGGTGAGGGGAACCAGCCACGGGGCTGCTGGCAGACCCCAATCCTGTGGTTCTTGCAGCCTGGTGGGATGTCCCCATGAGGTCCAGCTCTTTGGTGCAACGGGCCAAGCCCATCCCAAGGGTTGGTGATGCCCAAGCTGGACCGCATCCTGCTTGGGGACCCCTTGATGAAGGGAACCGGCTGCGGGGCTGCTTGTAGACTCAGCCCGTGGTTCTTGCTGCCTGGTGGGACATCCCCACGGCGTCCAGGTTTTCAGTAGCAATGGTCCAAGCCCGCCCCAAGCGTTGGCAACGCCCAAGGGGAACCTCATGCCAGGGCTCCATCCTGCCTGGTCTTGTCCCCAATTCCGTCCCCATCCTCAGGTGGAACCGGGTGGTGGAGCTGGTGGAGCACAAGAAGGGCCAACTGAGCTCCGTCCTGAAGATCCAGAACTACCTGCTGGAGTGCAGCGAGATGAAGGTGCAGGTGCGGGAGAAGAGAAAAGCCATTGAAGCCACGCAGTCGGGCGGCGGCGACCTGGGCGGCGTGTTGGCCTTGCAACGCCGCCTCTCCACCATGGAGGCGGCTCTGGTGGTCTTGGAACCTCGGTTGGTGGAGCTTCAACGGGAAGGCGAAGCCTTGGCTGCCTCCCACCCCGGGAGAGCCCTGGAGATCCTGCTGCCCTTCGAGCAGATCAGCGAGGAGTGGGAGGCCCTGAAGCGGGCGCTGCAAGGTTGCGAGGACTCCTTGACCGTCGCCGGTCGCTTGCAACAGTTCATCCAAGACTTGGACAACTTCCTCGGTTGGTTAGTCAAGACTCAAGCGGCCGTCGCCTCCGAGGAGGTGCCGGATAGTTTGACCGAAGCGGAGAGGTTGTTGAAACCAGCACGCGGCCCTCAAGGAGGAGATCAATGGCTACGAGGAGGACTATGCCAAGATCCAGGCGGCCAGCGACCTGTTGGCCTTGGAGGAGACCGAGGTCCCCTACCTCTCGTTGCAGCAATGGTTGCAGAAGCTGGACGCGGGCTGGGGCAAGTTGCTGCAGAGCTGGGAGACACGGCGAGAGGTGCTGGTGCAATCGCACGTCTTCCACCTCTTCCTCCGGGACGTCCAGCAGTGCGAGAGCAGCCTCTACAACCAGGTAGAGACGGCGGGAGAAGGTCCCGCTCGACCTTACGGTTGAGTTGGGGAGGATGGAGCGAGGAGAAGTGACCAGGGATGGAGAGCCCGCCACCGGCATCTCCTCCGTCCCTTCTCCAGGAGTCCACCCTGGTCCACGCCGAGCTCCCCGGCACGGTGGAAGGGGTGAACAACGCCATCAAGAAGCACAAGGACTTCACCACCACCATGGACCTCAACCTGCATGAAGATCCAACAGACCCTACAAGCCGGCGAGAGCCTCCAGCGTCAAGGCAACCTCTACAGCGACCGCGTGGCCGAGGCGATGGAGGGTCTCCGCGCCAAGTAGGTGCCGGGACGGCATCACCTTGACCCCCGCCCCCTGGCACCCGGGACCGCCCCCCCCGGGGACGATGACGGAGCTGGATTTCCTGGTGTATCCTCACCGCGGCTGGCGGAGGCTGCGCAACCCCGGTGCCTCAGTTTCCCCCTTGCGTTAATTTGCTTTGCGGGAGGGCGGGGTGGGTTAATTAGGTTCTTAATTGGGGTGCTGGTGGCGGGGCGGGGGGGGTCACCGGGTGGGCAGCGCTGAGCCGGGCCCCCCTCCCCGCACCCGTAGGAGCCACCCGAAATTACCAGCTGGCGCAGGAGTGGATGCAGCGGCTCCAGGACCACCTCGAGCTGCAGCGGTTCCTCCAGGATTGCCGCGAGGTAGCGCCGGGACCCCTGAACCCCCCCCCAACTGCGGACCCTTGACCCCCTCCCCGAATTACCCAGGGTGTGGCGGCAGGGGGGGGGCGGTCCAGGTTTGGGTGCAGAGGGTCCCGACGGGTGCTGGGGTGGGCGCGTGGTGGGACCCGGACCCTCGGGATGGGTGCCGCTGGCGTCACCCCCCCGCCGGCGTCCCCGTCCTTGGTGGGCTCCGAATGACGTCACCCATGGCTTTGGGTGGGGGGGGGGGTGTCCCCAAGGGTCCCCAAGGCCCCCTCCCAAGCTGGACCAGGGGGTCGCGCCCCCCCCCCCCCCCGCCACGGATGCTCCTCAGCATCTCGGGGGGCTTCGCCGATGGACGGGGTGGGAGCCGCGGTGGTCCGTCGCCGGCGCGGTGCCGGCAGGCGGGAGGTTGGCCAGAGCCCGCCGGCTTTCTGGCGCAGATACCGGGAGGCCGGATCCGGCCTCCGCGCTCCGCCCGGCATCTGCTGCAAAGGCTCTGCGGCATCGCGCCAATGCCACCATCATCCTCCTCATCCTCGTTATCCTCCTCGCCCTCCTCATCCTCCTCGCCCTCCTCATCCTCCTCGCCCTCCTCATCCTGCTCGTCCTTCTCATCCTCCTCATCCTCCTCACCTTTCTTGTCCGCCTCATCCTCCTCGTCTTCCTCACCCTTCTCGTCTTCCTCACCCTTCTCATCTTCCTCACCTTTCTCATCCTCCTCACCCCCCTCATCCTCCTCACCCCCCTCATCCTCCTCACCCCCCTCATCCTCCTCACCCTTCTCACCCCCTTCACCCTTCTCCCCCTTCTCACCCCCCTCCCCCTCCTCATCCTCCTCCCCCCCCTCCCCCCCCCTCCCCCCTCCTCATCCTCACCCCCCCCAGCGCCCTAGAGGGACCCCGCAGGCCCCAGCGTGGTCCCGCCAGCCCCCCCAAAGGTTGGGGGGGGGGGGATCACCTGGGGAGGGGGGGGGTCGCCAACCTCCCCCCCCCCCCCCCCCCCCCCTCCGTAGCTGGATGGCTGGATCCAGGAGAAGGTGCTGATGGCGGGGGACCCCTCCCGGGACCCCCCCCCCCCGCCCCCCCAAGCCATGGCTCAAGCACCAGGCGTTCATGGCCGAGCTGGCGCAGAATAAAGAGTGGCTGGAGAAGATCGAGAAGGTAGGGGGGGGAAGAGAAAAAAAAAAATGAAATAAAATAAGGGGGGTGGGATCTGGGGGGGGGCGGGGGGTCGCATGGAAGCCGGCGGGGAGGGATGAGCCTTAACCGCTTCCTCGCCGGGGCCTGGCGGGGCGTTTGGGGGCGGGGGGGGGGGGGGACGTGGTGGTTGTGGGCCCCCCCCCCCCTCCCTGCACCCCCCCTCCTCCCTGCACCCCCCCCTGCACCCCCCCCGCACCCCCCCTTCGTTGCATCCTTCCCTGCTTGCAGCCCTGCTCGCTGCATCCCCCCCCCCGCCCCCCCTTCCCCGCTTGCTGCACCCCCCCAGTTCGTTGCATCCTCCCCGGCTGCACCCCCAGTTCGTTGCAAACCCCCCCCCGATTTCGTTGCAACCCCCCCCCAGTTCGTTGCACCCCCCCATTTCGTTGCATCTTCCCCGGCTGCACCCCCAGTTCATTGCAAACCCCCCCCCATTTCGTGGCACCCCCCCCCATTTCGTGGCACCCCCCCCATTTCGTGGCACCCCCCCCATTTCGTGGCACCCCCCCAGTTCGTTGCACCCCCCCCCAGTTCGTGGGACCCCCCCCAGTTCGTGGGACCCCCCCCAGTTCGTTGCACCCCCCCCAGTTTGTGGCATCACCCCCATTTCGTGGGACCCCCCCCCATTTCGTGGGACCCCCCCCCATTTCGTGGGACCCCCCCCAGTTTGTGGCATCACCCCCATTTCGTGGCACCCCCCCCCCCATTTCGTTGCACCCTTCCCCGGCTGCACCCCCCTTTCGCTGCGCCCCACTTTTGCTGCATCCTCCCGCCCCCCCCGCTGCATCGTTCCCCATTGCACCCCCCCCATTGCGCCCCCCCCCGCTGCACCCCCCTTTTGCTGCACCCCCATTTCCCCGCACGCCTCTCTGGCTGCACCCGCCCCCCTTTTGCTGCACCCCCCCCTTTGCTGCACCCCCCCTTTGCTGCACCCCCCTTTCTCTGCACCCCCTTTGCTGCACCCCCCTTTCTCTGCACCCCTTTTGCTGCAACCTCTTTCCCTGCACCCCCTTTTTCTGCCCCCCAGCTCTACCCCCTTTTGCTGCACCCCCTTCCCTGCCCCCAGCTGCACCCCCCTTTCCCTGCACCCCCTTTCCCTGCACCCCCTTTCCCTGCACCCCCTTTTGCACCCCCTTTTGCTTCACCCCCCTTTCCCTGCCCCCCAGCTGCACCCCCTTTCCCTGCACCCCCTTTCCCTGCACCCCCTTTCCCTGCACCCCCCTTTCCCTGCCCCCCAGTTGTACCCACATTTTGCAGCACCCCCTTTCCCTGCACCCCCCCTTTCCCTGCCTCCCAGGTGTACCCCCCTTTTGCAGCACCCCCTTTCCCTGCACCCCCTTTCCCTGCCCCCCCAAGCTCCACCCCCTTTCCCTGCACCCCCTTTTGCTTCACCCCCCTTTCCCTGCCCCCCAGCTGCCCCCCCTTTCCCTGCACCCCCCCTTTCCCTGCACCCCCCCTTTCCCTGCACCCCCTTTCCCTGCACCCCTCCTTTCCCTGCCCCCAGCTGCACCCCCTTTTTCTGCACCCCCTTTTTCTGCACCCCCTTTTTCTGCACCCCCTTTTTCTGCACCCCCTTTCCCTGCCCCCCAGCTGCCCCCCCTTTCCCTGCACCCCCTTTCCCTGCCCCCAGCTGCACCCCCTTTTTCTGCACCCCCTTTTTCTGCACCCCCTTTTGCTTCACCCCCTTTTGCTTCACCCCCCTTTCCCTGCCCCCCCGCTGCCCCCCCTTTCCCTGCACCCCCCTTTCCCTGCACCCCCCCAAGCTGCACCCCCCCTTTCCCTGCACCCCCTTTCCCTGCACCCCCCCTTTCCCTGCCCCCAGCTGCACCCCCTTTTTCTGCACCCCCTTTCCCTGCCCCCCAGCTGTACCCCCTTTTCCCTGCACCCCCTTTCCCTGCACCCCCTTTCCCTGCACCCCCCAAGCTGCACCCCCCCTTTCCCTGCCCCCAGCTGCACCCCCTTTTTCTGCACCCCCTTTTTCTGCACCCCCTTTTTCTGCACCCCCTTTCCCTGCACCCCCCCTTTCCCTTCCCCCAGCTGCACCCCCTTTCCCTGCACCCCCTTTTGCAGCACCCCCTTTTCTGCACCCCCTTTTCTGCACCCCCTTTCCCTGCCCCCCAAGCTGCACCCCCTCTTTTCTCCCCCTCCCCCCCCCGTACCACCCGCGCCCTTGCACCCCCTCCTTCCCCCAGGGGGCGCTCTCCATGACGCCTGGAGACCCCCACCCGGTGGCCAAGGCCCTTCCCCCCCTTACCCCAAAAGTGTGTGTGTGTGTGGGGGGGCACACCCCCTCCCCCCCCCATTGACCCCCCCCTTTTACCCCACCCCAGGAAGGCGAAGAACTGCTCCTCGCCAAACCCGAATTAACGGGCGCCGTCCGGCGCCAACTGGAAGAGTTGCGCCAACGTTGGCTTGAGCTGGAGGCCACCAGCCGGGCCAGGAGCCGGCGGCTAGCGGAAGCCGCCGCCGCCGAGCGCTTGGCCCGCAGCTACGCCGAGATGGAGGCGCGGCTGGGGCGGCTGGAGGAGCAGCTGGAGAGCGCGGGGGCCGGGGGCGACCTCCTCAGCGTCAGCAGGCAGCTCAACCGGCTGCAGGTGGGCGGTGGGGGCTGGGGGGGGGGGCTGCCAGGGCTTGGGGGGCGGCAGGATATGGGGGGCAGCAGGTTAGGGGGTGTTGGGGGGCAGCAGGGCTTGGGGGGCACCAGGTTATGGGGGGATCTTGGGTGTTGGGGGGCAGCAGGTCTTGGGGGGCACCAGGATATGGAGGGATCTTGGGTGTTGGGGGGCAGCAGGTCTTGGGGGGCACCAGGATATGGGGGGATCTTGGGTCTTGGGGGGCAGCAGGTCTTGGGGGGCACCAGGATATGGGGGGATCTTGGGTGTTGGGGGGCACCAGGTTATGGGGGACATCAGGTTATGGGGGGGACATGGGGTGTTGGGGGGGCAGCAGGTTATGGGGAGCACCAGGATATGGGGGGATCTTGGGTGTTGGGGGGCACCAGGGCTTGGGGGGCACCAGGTTATGGAGGGACCTTGGGTGTTGGGGGGGCAGCAGGTCTTGGGGGGCACCAGGTTATGGAGGGATCTTGGGTGTTGGGGGGCAGCAGGTCTTGGGGGGCACCAGGATATGGAGGGCTCTTGGGTCTTGGGGGGCACCAGGGCTTGGGGGGCACCAGGATATGGGGGGATCTTGGGTGTTGGGGGGCACCAGGTCTTGGGGGGCACCAGGATATGGGGGGACCTTGGGTGTTGGGGGGCACCAGGTTATGGGGAGCTCCAGGATATGGGGGGATCTTGGGTGTTGGGGGGCACCAGGATATGGAGGGATCTTGGGTGTTGGGGGGCACCAGGTCTTGGGGGGCACCAGGTTATGGAGGGACCTTGGGTGTTGGGGGGGCAGCAGGTCTTGGGGGGCACCAGGATATGGGGGGATCTTGGGTGTTGGGGGGGCAGCAGGTCTTGGGGGGCACCAGGATATGGGGGGATCTTGGGTGTTGGGGGGGCAGCAGGTCTTGGGGGGCACCAGGTTATGGAGGGACCTTGGGTGTTGGGGGGGCAGCAGGTGTTGGGGGGCACCAGGATATGGGGGGATCTTGGGTGTTGGGGGGCACCAGGATATGGAGGGCTCTTGGGTGTTGGGGGGCACCAGGTCTTGGGGGGCACCAGGTTATGGAGGGACCTTGGGTGTTGGGGGGGCAGCAGGTCTTGGGGGGCACCAGGATATGGGGGGATCTTGGGTGTTGGGGGGGCACCAGGTCTTGGGGAGCACCAGGATATGGGGGGATCTTGGGTGTTGGGGGGGCACCAGGTTATGGGGAGCACCAGGATATGGGGGGATCTTGGGTGTTGGGGGGCACCAGGTCTTGGGGGGCACCAGGATATGGGGGGATCTTGGGTGTTGGAGGAGCAGCAGGTTATGGGGGGCACCAGGATATGGGGGGATCTTGGGTGTTGGGGGGCACCAGGTTATGGGGAGCACCAGGTTATGGGGAGCACCAGGATATGGGGGGATCTTGGGTGTTGGGGGGTACCAGGTTATGGGGAGCACCAGGATATGGGGGGATCTTGGGTCTTGGGGGGCAGCAGGTCTTGGGGGGCACCAGGATATGGAGGGCTCTTGGGTCTTGGGGGGCAGCAGGTCTTGGGGGGCACCAGGTTATGGAGGGATCTTGGGTGTTGGGGGGGCACCAGGATATGGGGGGATCTTGGGTGTTGGGGGGGCAGCAGGTCTTGGGGGGCACCAGGATATGGGGGGATCTTGGGTGTTGGGGGGCAGCAGGTCTTGGGGGGCACCAGGATATGGGGGGATCTTGGGTGTTGGGGGGGCACCAGGTGTTGGGGGGCACCAGGTTATGGAGGGATCTTGGGTCTTGGGGGGCAGCAGGTCTTGGGGGGCACCAGGATATGGGGGGACCTTGGGTGTTGGGGGGCACCAGGTTATGGGGAGCACCAGGATATGGGGGGATCTTGGGTGTTGGGGGGCACCAGGATATGGGGGGATCTTGGGTGTTGGGGGGCAGCAGGTCTTGGGGGGCACCAGGTTATGGAGGGATCTTGGGTGTTGGGGGGCACCAGGTCTTGGGGGGCACCAGGATATGGGGGGATCTTGGGTGTTGGAGGAGCAGCAGGTTATGGGGGGCACCAGGATATGGGGGGATCTTGGGTGTTGGGGGGCACCAGGTTATGGGGAGCACCAGGATATGGGGGGATCTTGGGTGTTGGGGGGCACCAGGTTATGGGGAGCACCAGGTTATGGGGAGCACCAGGATATGGGGGGATCTTGGGTGTTGGGGGGCACCAGGTTATGGGGAGCACCAGGATATGGGGGGATCTTGGGTGTTGGGGGGGCAGCAGGTCTTGGGGGGCACCAGGATATGGAGGGCTCTTGGGTGTTGGGGGGGCACCAGGTGTTGGGGGGCACCAGGATATGGAGGGATCTTGGGTCTTGGGGGGCAGCAGGTCTTGGGGGGCACCAGGATATGGAGGGCTCTTGGGTCTTGGGGGGCACCAGGGCTTGGGGGGCACCAGGTTATGGAGGGATCTTGGGTGTTGGGGGGGCACCAGGATATGGGGGGATCTTGGGTGTTGGGGGGGCACCAGGTCTTGGGGGGCACCAGAATATGGGGGGATCTTGGGTGTTGGGGGGGCAGCAGGTCTTGGGGAGCACCAGGATATGGGGGGATCTTGGGTGTTGGGGGGCACCAGGTTATGGGGAGCACTAGGATATGGGGGGATCTTGGGTGTTGGGGGGCAGCAGGTCTTGGGGGGCACCAGGATATGGAGGGCTCTTGGGTCTTGGGGGGCACCAGGGCTTGGGGGGCACCAGGTTATGGAGGGATCTTGGGTGTTGGGGGGGCACCAGGATATGGGGGGATATTGGGTGTTGGGGGGGCAGCAGGTCTTGGGGGGCACCAGGATATGGGGGGTCCTTGGGTGTTGGGGGGGCACCAGGTGTTGGGGGGCACCAGGATATGGGGGGATCTTGGGTGTTGGGGGGCACCAGGTTATGGGGAGCACCAGGATATGGGGGGATCTTGGGTCTTGGGGGGCACCAGGTCTTGGGGGGCACCAGGTTATGGGGGGTTCTTGGGTGTTGGGGGGGCAGCAGGTCTTGGGGGGCACCAGGTTATGGGGGGGACATGGGGTGCTGGGGGGCCAGCAGGTGTTGTTGGGGGGACATGGGGTGTTGTTGGGGGGCCATGGGGTGCTGGGGGGCCAGCGGGTGTTGTTGGGGGGACATGGGGTGTTGTTGGGGGGCCATGGGGTGCTGGGGGGCCAGCGGGTGTTGTTGGGGGGCCATGGGGTGTTGTTGGGGGGCCAGCGGGTGTTGTTGGGGGTACATGGGGTGTTGTTGGGGGGCCATGGGGTGCTGGGGGTCCAGCGGGTGTTGTTGGGGGGACATGGGGTGCTGGGGGGCCAGCAGGTGTTGTTGGGGGGCCATGGGGTGTTGTTGGGGGGCCATCGGGTGCTGGGGGGCCAGCGGGTGTTGTTGAGGGGCCATGGGGTGTTGTTGGGGGGCCATGGGGTGCTGGGGGGCCAGCAGGTGTTGTTGGGGGGACATGGGGTGTTGTTGGGGGGCCATGGGGTGCTGGGGGGCCAGCGGGTGTTGTTGAGGGGCCATGGGGTGCTGGGGGCCAGCAGGTGTTGTTGGGGGCCATGGGGTGTTGTTGGGGGGCCATGGGGTGCTGGGGGGCCAGCAGGTGTTGTTGGGGGGCCATGGGGTGTTGTTGAGGGGCCATGGGGTGCTGGGGGGCCAGCAGGTGTTGTTGGGGGACATGGGGTGTTGTTGGGGGGCCATGGGGTGCTGGGGGGCCAGCAGGTGTTGTTGGGGGGCCATGGGGTGTTTTTGAGGGGCCATGGGGTGCTGGGGGGCCAGCGGGTGTTGTTGGGGGGCCATCAGGTGTTGTTGGGGGGCCATGGGGTGCTGGGGGGCCAGCGGGTGTTGTTGGGGGGCCATGGGGTGCTGGGGGGCCAGCAGGTGTTGTTGGGGGGCCATGGGGTGTTGTTGGGGGGCCATGGGGTGCTGGGGGGCCAGCAGGTGTTGTTGGGGGGCCATGGGGTGTTTTTGAGGGGCCATGGGGTGCTGGGGGGCCAGCGGGTGTTGTTGGGGGGCCAGCAGGTGTTGTTGGGGGGCCATGGGGTGCTGGGGGGCCAGCAGGTGTTGTTGGGGGGCCATCAGGTGTTGTTGGGGGGACATGAGGTATTGTTGGGCGGCCATGGGGTGCTGGGGGGGCCAGCGGGTGTTGTTGGGGGGCCAGCGGGTGTTGTTGGGGGGACATGGGGTGTTGTTGGGGGGCCATGGGGTGCTGGGGGGCCAGCAGGTGTTGTTGGGGGGACATGGGGTATTGTTGGGGGGCCATGGGGTGCTGGGGGGGCCAGCGGGTGTTGTTGGGGGGCCAGCGGGTGTTGTTGGGGGGCCATGGGGTGTTTTTGAGGGACCATGGGGTGCTGGGGGGCCATGGGGTGTTGTTGGGGGGCCATGGGGTGTTGTTGGGGGGCCATGGGGTGCTGGGGGGCCATGGGGTGTTGTTGGGGGGCCATGGGGTGCTGGGGGGCCAGCAGGTGTTGTTGGGGGACATGGGGTGTTGTTGGGGGGCCATGGGGTGCTGGGGGGCCAGCAGGTGTTGTTGGGGGGCCATGGGGTGTTTTTGAGGGGCCATGGGGTGCTGGGGGGCCAGCGGGTGTTGTTGGGGGACTAGCAGGTGTTGTTGGGGGGCCATGGGGTGCTGGGGGGCCATGGGGTGTTGTTGGGGGGCCATGGGGTGCTGGGGGGCCAGCAGGTGTTGTTGGGGGGACATGGGGTGTTGTTGGGGGGCCAGCGGGTGTTGTTGGGGGTACATGGGGTGTTGTTGGGGGGCCATGGGGTGCTGGGGGGCCAGCGGGTGTTGTTGGGGGGCCAGCAGGTGTTGTTGGGGGGACATGGGGTGCTGGGGGGTCAGCGGGTGTTGTTGGGGGGCCAGCGGGTGTTGTTGGGGGGACATGGGGTGCTGGGGGGCCATGGGGTGTTGTTGGGGGGCCATGGGGTGTTGTTGGGGGGCCATGGGGTGCTGGGGGGCCATGGGGTGTTGTTGAGGGGCCATGGGGTGCTGGGGGGCCATGGGGTGTTGTTGGGGAACATGGGGTGTTGTTGGGGGGCCATGGGGTGCTGGGGGGCCAGCGGGTGTTGTTGGGGGGCCAGCAGGTGTTGTTGGGGGGCCATGGGGTGTTGTTGGGGGGCCATCAGGTGTTGTTGGGGGGCCAGCGGGTGTTGTTGGGGGGCCATCAGGTGTTGTTGGGGGGCCATGGGGTGCTGGGGGGCCATCAGGTGTTGTTGGGGGGCCATGGGGTGCTGGGGGGCCCGCGGGTGTTGTTGGGGGGCCATCAGGTGTTGTTGGGGGGCCGGCGGGTGTTGCTGGGGGGCCGCGGGGCTGAGCCCCACCCGGGTGCCCCCAGACGCTGGAGTCGCAGGTGCAGCAGTGGTACGAGCAGGCGGGCGAGCTGCGGGCGCAGGCGGCGGCGCTGCCGGCGCAGGCGGCGGGCGGGCGGGCGCTGGGGGAGCGGCAGAGCGCGGTGGGCGCCCGCATCGTCCGCCTGCTCGAGCCCCTCAAGGAGCGCCGGAGAATCCTGCTGGCTTCCAAGGAGGTGCACCAGGTCAGCCACGAGCTGGAGGACGAGGTGGTGAGTGCGGGCGTCGGGATCGGGGTCGGGATCGGGGATGGGATTGGGGACGGGGATGGGATCGGGGATGGGGACAGGGATGGGGATGGGGACGGGGATGGGATCAGGGATGGGGTCAGGGATGGGGTCGGGGTCGGGGTTGGGATTGGGGATGGGATCAGAGATGGGGACGGGATCAGGGATGGGGATGGGGTCGGGGATGGGGATGGGGACGGGGATGGGATCGGGGTCAGGGTTGGGATTGGGGATGGGGACAGGGTCGGGGACGGGATCGGGGATGGGATTGGGGATGGGGACGGGGATGGGGTCGGGATCGGGGATGGGATCAGGGACAGGGTCGGGGATGGGATTGGGGATGGGGACGGAATCAGGGATGGGGACAGGGATGGGGATGGGGTCGGGGATGGGATCGGGGATGGGGTCGGGGTTGGGATTGGGGATGGGATCGGGGTTGGGGACGGGATCGGGGATGGGGACGGGATCAGGGATGGGGATGGGGACGGGGATGGGATCGGGGATGGGGTCGGGGTTGGGATTGGGGATGGGATCAGGGTTGGGGACAGGATCGGGGATGGGGACAGGGTCGGGGACGGGATCGGGGATGGGATTGGGGATTGGGGATGGGGACGGGGATGGGGTCGGGATCGGGGATGGGATCGGGGATGGGGTTGGGGATGGGGACGGGGTCGGGAATGGGATTGGGGATGGGGACGGGGACGGGATTGGGGATGAGGACGGGGTCAGGATCAGGGATGGGGACGGGGTTGGGATCAGGAATGGGGACAGGGACGGGATCAGGGTCGGTGACAGGGATGGGGATGGGATTGGGGATGGGGACGGGGTCGGGGACAGGATTGGGGATGGGGACGGGATCAGGGATGGGGACGGGGTCAGGGACGGGATTGGGGATGGGGACAGGGATGGGGATGGGGTCAGGGATGGGATTGGGGATGGGGACGGGGATGGGGACGGGGTCAGGGACGGGATTGGGGATGGGGACGGGGATGGGGACGGGGACGGGATCAGGGTCAGGGACGGGGATGGGGACGGGATTGGGGATGGGGACGGGGTCAGGGTCGGGATGGGGGATGGGATTGGGGATGGGGACGGGATTGGGAATGGGGATGGGATCGGGGATGGGGATGGGGTCGGGGAAGGGGACGGGGTCGGGGACAGGATTGGGGATGGGGACAGGGTCGGGATCAGGGATGGGGACAGGGTCAGGGATGGGATCGGGGATGGGGACGGGGTCAGGATCAGGGATGGGGACGGGGTCAGGGATGGGATTGGGGATGGGGATGGGGTCGGGATCGGGGATGGGGATGGGGACAGGGTCGGGGTCGAGGTCGGGGATGGGGACGGGGTCGGGGATGGGGACGGGATCAGGGATGGGGACGGGGTTGGGGTCGGGATCGGGGATGGGGTCGGGGGCGGGATCGGGGCCGGGATCAGGGCGTGGGTGCCGCCGAGGTCCATCCCGCCGCCCCCTCCCCCAGCTGTGGGTGCAGGACCGCCTGCCCTTGGCCACGCTGAAGGACCACGGCACCAACCTGCAGACGGTCCAGCAGTTCATCAAGAAGAACCAGGTGAGCCCCCGCCCCAGCGAACGCGGTGGCGGTGGGGGGGGGACACACCCCCCCCCCGGTGACCCCTCTCCCCGCCACCCCCCCCCTCACCTCCGCCCCGCTCCCAGAACCTCCGCCGGGAGATCCAGGTCCACCGGCCTCGCGTGGACGAGGTGTTGGAACGCGCCGGAGCCGTTGCCTCCATTAAAAGCCCCGAAGCCGAAGGGGTCCGACGTCTTCTGGAGCGCTTGGGAATGTTGTGGGGGGAGCTGCAGGAGCAGGCAGAGCGCCGGCAGCAAAGCCTGGATGCCACCTACCAGCTGGAGCAATACTTCTTCGACGTGGCCGAGGTGGAGGCGTGGTTGGGCGAGCAGGAGCTGCTGCTGATGAGCGAGGAGAAGGGGAAGGTGCCGACGGGGCGGCTTTGGGGGCGAGCGGTTGAGGACCCCCGCCCGCGTCTCACCGCCCCGCCGTCTCTCCCCCCCGCCCCGCCGCCCACCCAAGGATGAGCAGAGCACCCTACAGCTCCTCAAGAAGCACCTCCTGACGGAGCAAACGGTGGAGAACTACGAGGAGACCATCGCCCAGCTCTCCCGCCAGTGCCGTGCTCTTCTTGAGCTTGGCCACCCTCAAAGGTGGGGCGCGACCCCCCTCCGTCGCCCGCCCCAAGCACCCCCACCAATGCCGGGGGGTCTTTGGCGTTCACCGGGCGCTGTGTCCCTTGCCCAGCGAACAGGTCAGCAGGCGGCAGTCGCAGGTTGACCGGCTCTACGTGTCTCTGAAGGACCTGGTGGAGGAGCGCAAGGCCAAGCTGGAGCAGCAATATTGGCTCTACCAGCTCAACCGCGAGGTGGACGAGCTGGAGCATTGGATCGCCGAGAAGGAGGTGGTGGCCGGCTCGCCGGAGCTGGGACAGGACTTTGAGCACGTCACGGTCAGTTGGGGGGATGTGCCGAGGGCGGGGGGGCCCTTGGAGGTCTTGGAGTTGTCCCCATCCTGGGTTGGGGGTCCTGGTGAAGTCCCCGCCCTATGCCAGGGCTCTTGGTGTGGTCCCATGCTGGGGGTCCTGGCACCATCCTGGTCCTGGGCACCATCCATGCTCCATGCCGGGGGTCCTGGCGCCATCCTGGTCTTGGGGCACCACCAATGCTCCATGCCGGGGGTCCTGGGCACCATCCATGCCCCATGCTGGGGGTCCTGGCGCCATCCTGGTCTTGGGGCACCATCAATGCTCCATGCTGGGGGTCCTGGGCACCATCCCTGCCCCATGCTGGGGGTCCTGGCACCATCCTGGTCCTGGCACCATCCATGCTCCATGCCGGGGGTCCTGGCGCCATCCTGGTCTTGGGGCACCACCAATGCTCCATGCCGGGGGTCCTGGGCACCATCCATGCCCCATGCTGGGGGTCCTGGCGCCATCCTGGTCTTGGGGCACCATCAATGCTCCATGCTGGGGGTCCTGGGCACCATCCCTGCCCCATGCTGGGGGTCCTGGCACCATCCTGGTCCTGGCACCATCCATGCTCCATGCCGGGGGTCCTGGCGCCATCCTGGTCTTGGGGCACCACCAATGCTCCATGCCGGGGGTCCTGGGCACCATCCATGCCCCATGCTGGGGGTCCTGGCGCCATCCTGGTCTTGGGGCACCATCAATGCTCCATGCTGGGGGTCCTGGGCACCATCCCTGCCCCATGCTGGGGGTCCTGGCACCATCCTGGTCCTGGCACCATCCATGCCCATGCCGGGGGTCCTGGCACCAGCCTGGTCCTGGGGCACCATCAATGCTCCATGCTGGGGGTCCTGGGCACCATCCCTGCCCCATGCTGGGGGTCCTGGCACCATCCTGGTCTTGGGGCACCATCCATGCTCCATGCTGGGGGTCCTGGGCACCATCCCTGCCCCATGCCAGGGGTCCTGGCGCCATCCTGGTCCTGGACACCATCCATGCCCATGCCGGGGGTCCTGGCGCCATCCTGGTCTTGGGGCACCACCAATGCTCCATGCCGGGCGTCCTGGGCACCATCCATGCCCCATGCTGGGGGTCCTGGCACCATCCTGGTCCTGGACACCATCCATGCCCCATGCTGGGGGTCCTGGCGCCATCCTGGTCTTGGGGCACCACCAATGCTCCATGCTGGGGGTCCTGGGCACCATCCCTGCCCCATGCTGGGGGTCCTGGGCACCATCCATGCCCCATGCTGGGGGTCCTGGCGCCATCCTGGTCTTGGGGCACCATCCATGCTCCATGCTGGGGGTCCTGGGCACCATCCCTGCCCCATGCTAGGGGTCCTGGCACCATCCTGGTCTTGGGGCACCACCAATGCTCCATGCTGGGGGTCCTGGGCACCATCCCTGCCCCATGTCGGGGGTCCTGGGCACCATCCATGCCCCATGCTGGGGGTCCTGGCACCATCCTGGTCCTGGGCACCACCAATGCTCCATGCCGGGGGTCCTGGGCACCATCCCTGCCCCATGCCGGGGGTCCTGCCCCCATCCCTGCCCGCTGCAGCCTGCACGGCACTGCCCGCCCCTCACCCCTGCCCATCCCTACCCATCCCAGCTGCTCCAGGAGAAATTCCTGGAGTTCGCCAGCGAGACGGGCAGCGTCGGGCAGGAGCGGATCGCCGCCGTCAACCAAATGGTGGACGAGCTGATCGACTACGGGCACGCCGACGCCGCCACCATCGCCGAATGGAAGGACGGGGTGAACGAAGCTTGGGCAGACCTTCTGGAGCTGATGGAGACCCGGGCCCAGATGTTGGCGGCTTCCCACGAGTTGCACAAGTTCTTCAACGATTGCAAAGAGGTTTTGGGGCAAATCGAGGAGAAAAGGCAACGCCTGCCTGAACTGGCAGCCCGTGAGGGCAGGACGTCGGCTGGCGCCTTGCAGCGGGCGTTGGGTGCCTTCGAGCATGACGTGGAGGTGTTGGTGACCCAAGTCCGGCAGCTGCAAGAGGGGGCGGCCCAGTTGAGGACCCTCTACGCCGGGGACAACGCCGAGGCCATTGCTGGGCGGGAGCAGGAGGTGCTACGGGCGTGGAAGGAGCTCTTGGCGGCGTGCGAGGAGTGCCGGCTCCACGTGGCCAGCGTCGCCGATAAGATCCGCTTCGTCGGCACCGTGCGAGACCTCCTCGCCTGGATGGACGGCGTCCTCTGCCAGATCGGCGCCGGAGAGAAGCCCAGGTAGCAGGAGCTGCGGGCCACGCCGAGGTCCCGCGGCCTGTGCCTGCCCCAAGAAGCGTGCCCTGGCCCGGAGCCGGGGATCCGTGTCCTGTCCCATCCCGAGGACCCGTGTCCTATCTGATCCTGAGGACCCACGTCCTGTCCCATCCATGAAACCAAGAAAGTCCTGTCCCGTCTGGAGGACCCGTGTCCTGGCCCATCCCGAGGACCCTGTGTCCCATCCCATCCATGAAGCCAAGGAATTGTGTCCAGTTCCACCTGGAGGATCCATGGCCTGTCCCATCCCGAGGACCTGTGTCCCGTCCCATCCGTAGCACCAAAGAGCTGTGTCCTGTCCCATCTGGAGGACGCATGTCCTTTCCAATCCTGAGGACCCATGTTATGTCCCATCCATGGAGCCAAGGACCCCTCTCCTGTCCCATCCCAAAGACCCATGTCTTGTCCCATCCATGAAGCTGAGGAATTGTGTCCTGGCCCATCTGGAGGACCCATGTCCAGTCCCATCATGAGAACCCATGTCCTCTCCCATCCCAAAGATCCATGTCTTGTCCCATCTGTGAAGTTGAGGACTTGTGTTCTGTCCTTTCCGGAGGACCCGTGTCCTGTTCCATCCCGAGGATCTGTGTTCTGTCCCATCCCAAGGATCCATGTCCTGGCCCATCCATGGAGCCAAGGACTGGTGTCCTGTCCCACCTGAAGGATCCATGTCTTGGCCCATCCATGGAGCCGAGGACCACGGTGTCCTGTCCCATCCCAAGGATCCGTGTCCTGGCCCATCCATGGAGCCGAAGACCCGTGTCCTGGCCCATCCCAAGGATCCATGTCCTGGCCTGTCCATGGAGCCGAGGACCCCATGTCCTGTCCCATCTGGAGGATCCATGTCGTGGCCCATCCATGGAGCCAAAGACCCGTGTCCTGTCCCATCTGGAGGATCCATGTCCTGGCCCATCTGGAGGATCCATGTCCTGGCCCATCCATGGAGCTGAGGACCCGTGTCCTGTCCCATCCATGGAGCCAAAGACCCGTGTCCTGGCCCATCCCAAGGATCCATGTCCTGGCCCGTCCATGGAGCTGAGGACCCGTGTCCTGGCCCATCCCAAGGATCCATGTCCTGGCCCATCCCAAGGATCCATGTCCTGGCCCCTCCATGGAGCTGAGGACCCGTGTCCTGTCCCATCTGGAGGATCCATGTCCTGGCCCATCCATGGAGCTGAGGACCCGTGTCCTGTCCCATCTGGAGGATCCATGTCCTGGCCCATCCATGGAGCTGAGGACCCGTGTCCTGTCCCATCTGGAGGATCCATGTCCTGGCCCATCCATGGAGCCGAGGACCCCGTGTCCTGGCCCATCCCAAGGATCCATGTCCTGGCCCATCCCAAGGACCCATCTCCTGTCCCATCCCGGTGGGGGGGCATCCCCCTCCCCTCCCGCCCTCCCAGCCCCCATCCCCACTCGTAGGGACGTCTCCTCGGTGGAGCTGCTGATGAACGACCACCAAGGTCTCAAGAGCGAGATCGAAGCCCGGGGCAAGAGCATCGCCGCCTGCCTGGAGCTGGGCAAGACCCTCATCCTCAGCAAGAGCCCGGCGGCCGACGAGGTGCCCGGGGGGGTGGGCGACAGTGGCGGGGGGCTGCAACTGTTTGGGGGGTCCCAACCCACCTCCCCCATCCCTGCAGATCAAAGCCCACGTGGAAAAGCTGCTTGCGAAGAAGAAGGAGATGATGGAGAAGTGGGACAAGCACTGGGAATGGCTGCAGCAGAGTGAGTCCCACCTTGGGGCGGTGTTAATTTGGGGAGGGGGGGGTCGGGGATGGCGCCGCCACGAGCGCGTCCTTCCGTCCGCCCGCCCCCGTCCGTCTGTCCGGCAGTGCTGGAGGTGCACCAGTTCGCCCAGGAGGCGGTGGTGGCCGACGCTTGGCTGACGGCCCAGGAGCCCCTGCTGAAGAGCCAGGAGCTGGGCAGCAGCGTGGACGAGGTGGAGCAGCTGATCCGGCGGCACGAGGCGTTCCGGAAGGCGGCCGCCGCTTGGGAGGAGAGGTTCAGCTCCCTGAGACGGCTCACCACGGTACGGGCACCTTGGGGGAGCTGATGTCACCCCCCGGCCTGTCCCCCGCCCGGGGCCACTGCAGCCGCTGGCTCAGCATCCCTGTACCCATCTCCGTCTCCACCTCCGTCTCCATCTCCACCTCCATCTCCACCTCCGTCTCCGTCTCCACCTCCGTCTCCACCTCTATCTCCATCTCCACCTCCATGTCCACCTCTATCTCCATCTCCACCTCCATGTCCACCTCCATCTCCATCTCCACCTCCATCTCCATCTCCACCTCCATCTCCATCTCCACCTCCGTCTCCATCCTTGTCCCCATCCCCGTGCCCATTCCATCCCTGTCTCCCTCCCCATGTCCAACCCTATCACTGTCCTCATCCTCATCTCCAACTCCACCTCCACCTCCATCTCCATCCTCTCCATCCCATCCCTGTCTCCACCCCATGTCCAACCCTATCCCTATCTCTATCCCTGTCCTCATCTCCACCTCCATCTCCATCTCCACCACCTCCATCTCCATCTCCATCACCTCCACCTCCGTCTCCATCACCTCCATCTCCACTACCTCCATCTCCATCCTTGTCCCCATCCCTGTCCCCATTCCATCCCTGTCTCCATCTCCATGTCCAACCCTATTTCCGTCCTCATCCTCATCTCCGTCTCCACCTCCGTCTCCACCTCCATCTCCATCCTTGTCTCCATCCCATCCCTGTCTCCATCCCCATGTCCAACCCTATCCCCATCTCTATCCGCGTCCTCATCCCCACCTCCATCCCCACCTCCATCCCCACCCCACCGCACCCCATCCCTGCAGATCGAGAAGCTGAAGGCGGAGCAGAACAAGCAGCCGCCGACGCCGCTCCTGAGCCGCAAATTTTTGGGGGAACCCCCGGGGGGGGCAACGCCGTCGCCGGGTGGGCCTGAGCGCCCCGAAAGCCGCCGGCTGGAGCCCCGCGTCGCCTACGTGCGCCATGAGCTCCGTCCTGAGCGCCTACAGCCCAAACTTGACCATGTCCAAGGACCTCCCGGGGATGGGGGTCCCGGGGGGGAGCCGCCCCCGCCTGCCACCACCGGTGAGACCCCGGTCCCCCCAAAACTGATGAGCCCGAGGAGGGGAGGACGGGGCTGCTGGAACGGCGCCGGGAGCGGCGAGAGCGCCGGCTGGAGCGGCAGGAATCCAGCGAGCCGGAGCCGCCGCGGCACGACGGCAAGGGCGGCGGGTGAGCGTGGGGATGGGGACGCCGGTGTCACCGTCAGGTGGCTGGGACCGACGTGACACCCCCCCCCCCCCCAAATCTCTGCCCACAGCAAAGCCACGCTGGCCGACATTGTGGAGCAGCTGCAGGAGAAGGAGGCGGGTGGCCCCTTGCCAGCTACGGTGAGCCCTTGGTGTCCCCTTGGTGTCCCCTTGGCATCACATTGGCGTCCCCTCCACATGCCCTTGGCTTCCTCTCGGCGTCCCCTTCGTGTCCCCTTGATGTCCCCTCGGTGTCCCCTTGGTATCACCTTGGCATCTCCTTGATGTCTCCTTGCCTTCAACATGGTCTCCCCTCGGCGTCCCCTCATCATGTCCTTGGCATGACATTGGTGTCCCCTTGACCTCCCCTTGACGTCCCCTTGATGTCCCCTTGGCATCCCCTTGGTATCACCTTGGCGTCTCCTCGATGTCTCCTTGCCTTCAACGTGGTGTCCCCTCGGTGTCCCCTCATGATCTCCTTGGCATGACATTGGTGTCCCCTTGGCCTTCCCTCAGCATTCCCTTGATGTCCCCTTGGTGTCCCCTTGGTATCACCTTGGCGTCCCCTCGGCGTCTCCTTGGCATCACTTTGGTGTCTGTCCCCTTGGTGTCCCCTTGGTGTCCCCTTGGTGTCCCCTTGGTGTCCCCTTGATGTCCCCTTCGTGTCCCCTTGGTACCACCTTGGCATCTCCTCGATGTCTCCTTGCCTTCAACATGGTCTCCCCTTGGCGTCCCCTCATCATCTCCTTGGCATGACATTGGTGTCCCCTCGACGTCCCCTCGACGTCCCCTCGGTGTCCCCTCGGTGTCCCCACCTTGGGGGGCCGCCGGGAGCCACATCCCAACACCCATCGCCCCCCCCCCCAGCCCCGGGAGCGGGAGTCCCCCGCCCGCCTGCCCACCGGCCCGGAGGCGCTGCCGGAGAGGATGCCGCGCCCCGACCGGCCCCCGCGCCCGTGACCGCCCCAAACCTCGCCGACGTCCGCGACCCAAAGACCCCGCCCAGGGCCCGGGGGAGACGCGGAGGTCGCGGTCGGCCCCGGCGCAAGGCAGCGCCCCTCCGCCCCCACCGCCCCCCACCCACACGGTGCACCACGAGGGCTTCCTCTTCCGCAAGCACGAGCTCGACGGACCCAACAAGAAGGCATCGAACAGGTTGGGGGGGGTCAACGGAGGGGGCAGGTGGGATGGGGGGGAGCCTGTGCAGGAAGGGGGTGCACCAAGGGTTGGGGGTCCATCAATGGAGAGCGTTCACCATGACTTGGGGGCTCAATCATGCACTAGGGTTTGGAGATCCATCAGTGGTGAAGGTTCACCAGGGTCTGGAGGTCCATCAATGGAGAGGGTGCACCAGGGTTTGGGGTGTCCATGAATGGAGAGGGTGCACCAGGGTCTGGAGGTCCATCAATGGAGAGGGTGCACCAGGGTCTGGAGGTCCATCAATGGAGAGAGGGTTCACCAGGGTTTGGGCTGTCCATGAATGGAGAGGGTGCACCAGGGTCTGGAGGTCCATCAATGGAGAGAGGGTTCACCAGGGTTTGGGGTGTCCATGAATGGATAGGGTTCACTAGAGCTTGGAGGTCCATGAATGGAGAGGGTTCTTCAAGGTTTGGGGGTCCATCAATGGAGAGGATGCACCAGGGTCAATCAATGGACATCATGCACCAGGGTTTGAGGTGTCCATCAATGGAGAGGGGTCACCAGGGTTTGGAGGTCCATGAATGGAAAGGGTTCTCCAAGGTTTGGAGGACCATGAATGGAGAGGGTTCTTCAGGGTTTGGAGGTCCATGAATGAAGATGGTTCTTCAAGGTTCGGAGGTCCATGAATGGAGAGGGTTCTTCAGGGTTTGGAGGTCCATCAATGGAGAGGATGCACCAGGGACAATCAATGGACATCATGCACCAGGGTTCAAGGTGTCCATCAATGGAGAGGGGTCACCAGGGTTTGGCGATCCATCAATGGAGAGGGTTCTTCAAGGTTCGGAGGACCATGAATGGAGAGGGTTCTCTAAGGTTTGGAGATCCATCACTGGTGACGGTTCACCAGAGCTGGGAGGTCCATGAACAGAGAGGGTTCTCCAAGGTTTGAAGGTCCATCAATGGAGAGGGTGCACCAAAGCTTGGAGGTCCATGAACAGAGAGTGTTCTCCAAGGCTTGGAGGTCCATCAATGGTGAGGGTGCACCAGGGTTTGGGGTGTCCATCAGCGGAGAGGGTGCACCAGGCCTCGGGCAGTCCATACACCACAAAGCAGCGCTGGCCACCCCACCGGTGCCACCACCCCCGCCATGTCCCCCCCCTTGAGCAGGTCCTGGGTGAACCTCTACTGCGTCCTGAGCAAGGGCGACCTGGGCTTCTACAAGGACGCCAAGGGCCAAGCGGCGGGCAGCACCCACGGGGGTGAACCTCTCCTCAACCTCCACCACTCCACCAGCGAGGTGGCCAGCGACTACAAGAAGAAGAAGAACGTCTTCAAGCTCAAGTACGTCGGGGTGCTCACGGGGTGGGGTGGGTGGGGTGTCCCCCAAATTCTTGGTGTTGGGTGGGGGGGGGCGTTGAGTAGGTGCTTCTCTTGTAGGACCAGTGATGGGAGCGAGTTCCTCCTGCAAGCCAAGGATGAGGTAGGGATCTACGGGGTTGGGGGGGGGAGGCGGGGAGGTTTTGGGGGACCTGATGATGGTTTGGGGGGACCTGATGGTGGTTTTGGGCACCTCATGATGGTTTTGGGGGATCTGATGGTTTTGGGGGGACATGATGATGGTTTGCAGGCACCTGATGATGGTTTTGGGGGATCTGATGATGGTTTTAGGCACCTGATGATGGTTTTGGGGGATGTGTTGATGGTTTTGGGCACCTGATGGTGGTTTTGGGGGACCCGATGATGGTTTTGGGCACCTGGTGATGGTTTTGGGGAACATGTTGATGGTTTGGGGGGACCTGATGATGGTTTGGGCACCAGATGATGGTTTGAGGGCACCTGATGATGGTTTTGGGGAGCATGTTGATGGTTTTGGGGGACCTGATGATGGTTTTGGGCACCTCATGATGGTTTTGGGGAACATGTTGATGGTTTGGGGGGACCTGATGATGGTTTTGGGCACCAGATGATGGTTTGAGGGCACCTGATGATGGTTTTGGGGAGCATGTTGATGGTTTTGGGGGACCTGATGATGGTTTTGGGCACCTCATGACGGTTTTGGGGGACATGTTGATGGTTTTGGGGGACCTGATGACGGGTTTAGGCACCTGATGATGGTTTTGGGGGACCTGATGATGGTTTTGGGCACCTCATGATGGTTTGGGGGCACCTGATGATGGTTTTGGGGAACATGTTGATGGTTTTGGGGGACCTGATGACAGGTTTAGGCACCTGATGACAGTTTTGGGGGACCTGATGATGGTTTTGGGCACCTCATGATGGTTTTGGGGGACGTGTTGATGGTTTTGGGGGATCTGATGATGGTTTTGGGGGATCTGATGACAGTTTTGGGGGATCTGATGACGGGTTTAGGCACCTGATGACAGTTTTGGGGGACCTGATGATGGTTTTGGGCACCTCATGATGGTTTTGGGGGACATGTTGATGGTTTTGGGGGACCTGATGATAATTTTGGGCACCTGATGATGGTTTTGGGCGCCTCATGATGGTTTGGGGACACCTGATGATGGTTTTGGGGGATCTGATGATGGTTTTGGGCACCTGATGATGGTTTTGGGGGACCTGATGATGTTTTTTTTGGGGTGCCCCGCAGGAGGACATGCGGGGGTGGCTGAGGGCGCTGGCCGCCTGCGCCCAGGAGCACGCCGAGGTGGCCCGCTGGAGCCAAGCTCTTCTCACCACCTCCTCCACCGACGAGGGCCCTCCCCCGGCGGGAGGGCGACCGGCGCTCCAGCACCTCGGGGAGACGGAAGTGACCCCCCCCACACGCCCACCCCCGTTTTTGGGGACCCCCCACCCCACCCCACCCATCGGGGTGGTGGTGGGACCCAGCTCAGATATGGACCCACCCACAGGGGCTCCGTGGTGGGGAGGTGGTTTTGGGGGACCCCTCTTTGCGCCCCATGGGTTGGGGGGGGGCGGACTATGTGTGGGGATAGGGGGGCAGCGTGGGGATGGGGTGCTGCCCCCCCAAATCCTGGGGTCCCTCCCCAAATCCTGGGTGCCCCCCCCCAAATCC
>NW_027461414.1:0-30492 GCF_030463565.1 Pelecanus crispus | reverse complement strand
CGTTCACAGCCAAACACACGACGGTGAACTGCACTCGCTTCTCCCCCAGGCACTTCCCAATCCGCGTTGTCAAGCTCCCGCTCGCTTCTCGGCACAGCCCAGCTGCCAAAGGGCAAGCGTCCGCCGTGGCTTTGCCTGCGAAAGCGCTGGCAAGGCGAGGCGAAGACCCGCAAGAGCTCTCAGCCCGGAGAGCCATGTACGGCGTGGGAGAGAGCGCCGGACGCTTGCCGTTTGGGAGCTGCTCTGTGCCGAGAGCGAGCGTGAGCTTGAGAATGCCTGCGGATTGGGAGAGTGCTGGGAGGCAAGGCAAGGGCAGGTGCCCGGAGGGTGTTTGCCTGCGAAAGCGCTGGCAAGGCGAGGTGAGGATCCGCGAGAGCGCTCAGCCCTGACAGCTAGGGCACGGCGTGGGAGAAATCGCCGGACGCTTGCGCTTTGGGAGCCGGTCGTCTCTCCCACAGCTCTCTCCCAGCACGGTTAGGAGCTAAGCCAGCCCGGAGCGCCGCTCTGTGCCATCGGCGTGAGCCCGGCCCCCCGTACAACACAGCTCCGCCGAGCCAGTTCTCCCACAGCAAAGGGGCCCGCACGCGGAGCTGCCCTTCCTTCCTCGCCTTCCCTGGCCAGCACTCGGACAGCGAAGCGCACGGCGGTGAACTGCACCTGCCTCGCCTCCAGGCGCTCTGGGGTACACACCCCTTCAAGCTCACTCTCGCTCTCGGCACAGGGCAGCTGCCAGAAGCGCAAACGCGCAGCCGTGCCTCCCACACCACAGCTCTCAGGGCTTAAGCGCTCCTTGTGCCCCTCCCCTCCCGTTGCCACCGTTCTCACGGCCAAAACCACGCGGGCGCTCCGTGCTTGCCCACCTCCTGCTAGCCGTACCGACCCTCTGTCTCCCTGTCGCCATTGGCAGAGAGCCCTGCTCCGACACTGCCAAACGTCCAGCCGGTTCTCCCACAGCAAAGGCGCCAGCACGCAGAGCTCCCGCTGCTCCTCACCTTCCTTTGTCAGCGCGTTCACAGCCAAACACACGACGGTGAACTGCACTCGCTTCTCCCCCAGGCACTTCCCAATCCGCGTTGTCAAGCTCCCGCTCGCTTCTCGGCACAGCCCAGCTGCCAAAGGGCAAGCGTCCGCCGTGGCTTTGCCTGCGAAAGCGCTGGCAAGGCGAGGCGAAGACCCGCAAGAGCTCTCAGCCCGGAGAGCCATGTACGGCGTGGGAGAGAGCGCCGGACGCTTGCCGTTTGGGAGCTGCTCTGTGCCGAGAGCGAGCGTGAGCTTGAGAATGCCTGCGGATTGGGAGAGTGCTGGGAGGCAAGGCAAGGGCAGGTGCCCGGAGGGTGTTTGCCTGCGAAAGCGCTGGCAAGGCGAGGTGAGGATCCGCGAGAGCGCTCAGCCCTGACAGCTAGGGCACGGCGTGGGAGAAATCGCCGGACGCTTGCGCTTTGGGAGCCGGTCGTCTCTCCCACAGCTCTCTCCCAGCACGGTTAGGAGCTAAGCCAGCCCGGAGCGCCGCTCTGTGCCATCGGCGTGAGCCCGGCCCCCCGTACAACACAGCTCCGCCGAGCCAGTTCTCCCACAGCAAAGGGGCCCGCACGCGGAGCTGCCCTTCCTTCCTCGCCTTCCCTGGCCAGCACTCGGACAGCGAAGCGCACGGCGGTGAACTGCACCTGCCTCGCCTCCAGGCGCTCTGGGGTACACACCCCTTCAAGCTCACTCTCGCTCTCGGCACAGGGCAGCTGCCAGAAGCGCAAACGCGCAGCCGTGCCTCCCACACCACAGCTCTCAGGGCTTAAGCGCTCCTTGTGCCCCTCCCCTCCCGTTGCCACCGTTCTCACGGCCAAAACCACGCGGGCGCTCCGTGCTTGCCCACCTCCTGCTAGCCGTACCGACCCTCTGTCTCCCTGTCGCCATTGGCAGAGAGCCCTGCTCCGACACTGCCAAACGTCCAGCCGGTTCTCCCACAGCAAAGGCGCCAGCACGCAGAGCTCCCGCTGCTCCTCACCTTCCTTTGTCAGCGCGTTCACAGCCAAACACACGACGGTGAACTGCACTCGCTTCTCCCCCAGGCACTTCCCAATCCGCGTTGTCAAGCTCCCGCTCGCTTCTCGGCACAGCCCAGCTGCCAAAGGGCAAGCGTCCGCCGTGGCTTTGCCTGCGAAAGCGCTGGCAAGGCGAGGCGAAGACCCGCAAGAGCTCTCAGCCCGGAGAGCCATGTACGGCGTGGGAGAGAGCGCCGGACGCTTGCCGTTTGGGAGCTGCTCTGTGCCGAGAGCGAGCGTGAGCTTGAGAATGCCTGCGGATTGGGAGAGTGCTGGGAGGCAAGGCAAGGGCAGGTGCCCGGAGGGTGTTTGCCTGCGAAAGCGCTGGCAAGGCGAGGTGAGGATCCGCGAGAGCGCTCAGCCCTGACAGCTAGGGCACGGCGTGGGAGAAATCGCCGGACGCTTGCGCTTTGGGAGCCGGTCGTCTCTCCCACAGCTCTCTCCCAGCACGGTTAGGAGCTAAGCCAGCCCGGAGCGCCGCTCTGTGCCATCGGCGTGAGCCCGGCCCCCCGTACAACACAGCTCCGCCGAGCCAGTTCTCCCACAGCAAAGGGGCCCGCACGCGGAGCTGCCCTTCCTTCCTCGCCTTCCCTGGCCAGCACTCGGACAGCGAAGCGCACGGCGGTGAACTGCACCTGCCTCGCCTCCAGGCGCTCTGGGGTACACACCCCTTCAAGCTCACTCTCGCTCTCGGCACAGGGCAGCTGCCAGAAGCGCAAACGCGCAGCCGTGCCTCCCACACCACAGCTCTCAGGGCTTAAGCGCTCCTTGTGCCCCTCCCCTCCCGTTGCCACCGTTCTCACGGCCAAAACCACGCGGGCGCTCCGTGCTTGCCCACCTCCTGCTAGCCGTACCGACCCTCTGTCTCCCTGTCGCCATTGGCAGAGAGCCCTGCTCCGACACTGCCAAACGTCCAGCCGGTTCTCCCACAGCAAAGGCGCCAGCACGCAGAGCTCCCGCTGCTCCTCACCTTCCTTTGTCAGCGCGTTCACAGCCAAACACACGACGGTGAACTGCACTCGCTTCTCCCCCAGGCACTTCCCAATCCGCGTTGTCAAGCTCCCGCTCGCTTCTCGGCACAGCCCAGCTGCCAAAGGGCAAGCGTCCGCCGTGGCTTTGCCTGCGAAAGCGCTGGCAAGGCGAGGCGAAGACCCGCAAGAGCTCTCAGCCCGGAGAGCCATGTACGGCGTGGGAGAGAGCGCCGGACGCTTGCCGTTTGGGAGCTGCTCTGTGCCGAGAGCGAGCGTGAGCTTGAGAATGCCTGCGGATTGGGAGAGTGCTGGGAGGCAAGGCAAGGGCAGGTGCCCGGAGGGTGTTTGCCTGCGAAAGCGCTGGCAAGGCGAGGTGAGGATCCGCGAGAGCGCTCAGCCCTGACAGCTAGGGCACGGCGTGGGAGAAATCGCCGGACGCTTGCGCTTTGGGAGCCGGTCGTCTCTCCCACAGCTCTCTCCCAGCACGGTTAGGAGCTAAGCCAGCCCGGAGCGCCGCTCTGTGCCATCGGCGTGAGCCCGGCCCCCCGTACAACACAGCTCCGCCGAGCCAGTTCTCCCACAGCAAAGGGGCCCGCACGCGGAGCTGCCCTTCCTTCCTCGCCTTCCCTGGCCAGCACTCGGACAGCGAAGCGCACGGCGGTGAACTGCACCTGCCTCGCCTCCAGGCGCTCTGGGGTACACACCCCTTCAAGCTCACTCTCGCTCTCGGCACAGGGCAGCTGCCAGAAGCGCAAACGCGCAGCCGTGCCTCCCACACCACAGCTCTCAGGGCTTAAGCGCTCCTTGTGCCCCTCCCCTCCCGTTGCCACCGTTCTCACGGCCAAAACCACGCGGGCGCTCCGTGCTTGCCCACCTCCTGCTAGCCGTACCGACCCTCTGTCTCCCTGTCGCCATTGGCAGAGAGCCCTGCTCCGACACTGCCAAACGTCCAGCCGGTTCTCCCACAGCAAAGGCGCCAGCACGCAGAGCTCCCGCTGCTCCTCACCTTCCTTTGTCAGCGCGTTCACAGCCAAACACACGACGGTGAACTGCACTCGCTTCTCCCCCAGGCACTTCCCAATCCGCGTTGTCAAGCTCCCGCTCGCTTCTCGGCACAGCCCAGCTGCCAAAGGGCAAGCGTCCGCCGTGGCTTTGCCTGCGAAAGCGCTGGCAAGGCGAGGCGAAGACCCGCAAGAGCTCTCAGCCCGGAGAGCCATGTACGGCGTGGGAGAGAGCGCCGGACGCTTGCCGTTTGGGAGCTGCTCTGTGCCGAGAGCGAGCGTGAGCTTGAGAATGCCTGCGGATTGGGAGAGTGCTGGGAGGCAAGGCAAGGGCAGGTGCCCGGAGGGTGTTTGCCTGCGAAAGCGCTGGCAAGGCGAGGTGAGGATCCGCGAGAGCGCTCAGCCCTGACAGCTAGGGCACGGCGTGGGAGAAATCGCCGGACGCTTGCGCTTTGGGAGCCGGTCGTCTCTCCCACAGCTCTCTCCCAGCACGGTTAGGAGCTAAGCCAGCCCGGAGCGCCGCTCTGTGCCATCGGCGTGAGCCCGGCCCCCCGTACAACACAGCTCCGCCGAGCCAGTTCTCCCACAGCAAAGGGGCCCGCACGCGGAGCTGCCCTTCCTTCCTCGCCTTCCCTGGCCAGCACTCGGACAGCGAAGCGCACGGCGGTGAACTGCACCTGCCTCGCCTCCAGGCGCTCTGGGGTACACACCCCTTCAAGCTCACTCTCGCTCTCGGCACAGGGCAGCTGCCAGAAGCGCAAACGCGCAGCCGTGCCTCCCACACCACAGCTCTCAGGGCTTAAGCGCTCCTTGTGCCCCTCCCCTCCCGTTGCCACCGTTCTCACGGCCAAAACCACGCGGGCGCTCCGTGCTTGCCCACCTCCTGCTAGCCGTACCGACCCTCTGTCTCCCTGTCGCCATTGGCAGAGAGCCCTGCTCCGACACTGCCAAACGTCCAGCCGGTTCTCCCACAGCAAAGGCGCCAGCACGCAGAGCTCCCGCTGCTCCTCACCTTCCTTTGTCAGCGCGTTCACAGCCAAACACACGACGGTGAACTGCACTCGCTTCTCCCCCCAGGCACTTCCCAATCCGCGTTGTCAAGCTCCCGCTCGCTTCTCGGCACAGCCCAGCTGCCAAAGGGCAAGCGTCCGCCGTGGCTTTGCCTGCGAAAGCGCTGGCAAGGCGAGGCGAAGACCCGCAAGAGCTCTCAGCCCGGAGAGCCATGTACGGCGTGGGAGAGAGCGCCGGACGCTTGCCGTTTGGGAGCTGCTCTGTGCCGAGAGCGAGCGTGAGCTTGAGAATGCCTGCGGATTGGGAGAGTGCTGGGAGGCAAGGCAAGGGCAGGTGCCCGGAGGGTGTTTGCCTGCGAAAGCGCTGGCAAGGCGAGGTGAGGATCCGCGAGAGCGCTCAGCCCTGACAGCTAGGGCACGGCGTGGGAGAAATCGCCGGACGCTTGCGCTTTGGGAGCCGGTCGTCTCTCCCACAGCTCTCTCCCAGCACGGTTAGGAGCTAAGCCAGCCCGGAGCGCCGCTCTGTGCCATCGGCGTGAGCCCGGCCCCCCGTACAACACAGCTCCGCCGAGCCAGTTCTCCCACAGCAAAGGGGGCCCGCACGCGGAGCTGCCCTTCCTTCCTCGCCTTCCCTGGCCAGCACTCGGACAGCGAAGCGCACGGCGGTGAACTGCACCTGCCTCGCCTCCAGGCGCTCTGGGGTACACACCCCTTCAAGCTCACTCTCGCTCTCGGCACAGGGCAGCTGCCAGAAGCGCAAACGCGCAGCCGTGCCTCCCACACCACAGCTCTCAGGGCTTAAGCGCTCCTTGTGCCCCTCCCCTCCCGTTGCCACCGTTCTCACGGCCAAAACCACGCGGGCGCTCCGTGCTTGCCCACCTCCTGCTAGCCGTACCGACCCTCTGTCTCCCTGTCGCCATTGGCAGAGAGCCCTGCTCCGACACTGCCAAACGTCCAGCCGGTTCTCCCACAGCAAAGGCGCCAGCACGCAGAGCTCCCGCTGCTCCTCACCTTCCTTTGTCAGCGCGTTCACAGCCAAACACACGACGGTGAACTGCACTCGCTTCTCCCCCAGGCACTTCCCAATCCGCGTTGTCAAGCTCCCGCTCGCTTCTCGGCACAGCCCAGCTGCCAAAGGGCAAGCGTCCGCCGTGGCTTTGCCTGCGAAAGCGCTGGCAAGGCGAGGCGAAGACCCGCAAGAGCTCTCAGCCCGGAGAGCCATGTACGGCGTGGGAGAGAGCGCCGGACGCTTGCCGTTTGGGAGCTGCTCTGTGCCGAGAGCGAGCGTGAGCTTGAGAATGCCTGCGGATTGGGAGAGTGCTGGGAGGCAAGGCAAGGGCAGGTGCCCGGAGGGTGTTTGCCTGCGAAAGCGCTGGCAAGGCGAGGTGAGGATCCGCGAGAGCGCTCAGCCCTGACAGCTAGGGCACGGCGTGGGAGAAATCGCCGGACGCTTGCGCTTTGGGAGCCGGTCGTCTCTCCCACAGCTCTCTCCCAGCACGGTTAGGAGCTAAGCCAGCCCGGAGCGCCGCTCTGTGCCATCGGCGTGAGCCCGGCCCCCCGTACAACACAGCTCCGCCGAGCCAGTTCTCCCACAGCAAAGGGGCCCGCACGCGGAGCTGCCCTTCCTTCCTCGCCTTCCCTGGCCAGCACTCGGACAGCGAAGCGCACGGCGGTGAACTGCACCTGCCTCGCCTCCAGGCGCTCTGGGGTACACACCCCTTCAAGCTCACTCTCGCTCTCGGCACAGGGCAGCTGCCAGAAGCGCAAACGCGCAGCCGTGCCTCCCACACCACAGCTCTCAGGGCTTAAGCGCTCCTTGTGCCCCTCCCCTCCCGTTGCCACCGTTCTCACGGCCAAAACCACGCGGGCGCTCCGTGCTTGCCCACCTCCTGCTAGCCGTACCGACCCTCTGTCTCCCTGTCGCCATTGGCAGAGAGCCCTGCTCCGACACTGCCAAACGTCCAGCCGGTTCTCCCACAGCAAAGGCGCCAGCACGCAGAGCTCCCGCTGCTCCTCACCTTCCTTTGTCAGCGCGTTCACAGCCAAACACACGACGGTGAACTGCACTCGCTTCTCCCCCAGGCACTTCCCAATCCGCGTTGTCAAGCTCCCGCTCGCTTCTCGGCACAGCCCAGCTGCCAAAGGGCAAGCGTCCGCCGTGGCTTTGCCTGCGAAAGCGCTGGCAAGGCGAGGCGAAGACCCGCAAGAGCTCTCAGCCCGGAGAGCCATGTACGGCGTGGGAGAGAGCGCCGGACGCTTGCCGTTTGGGAGCTGCTCTGTGCCGAGAGCGAGCGTGAGCTTGAGAATGCCTGCGGATTGGGAGAGTGCTGGGAGGCAAGGCAAGGGCAGGTGCCCGGAGGGTGTTTGCCTGCGAAAGCGCTGGCAAGGCGAGGTGAGGATCCGCGAGAGCGCTCAGCCCTGACAGCTAGGGCACGGCGTGGGAGAAATCGCCGGACGCTTGCGCTTTGGGAGCCGGTCGTCTCTCCCACAGCTCTCTCCCAGCACGGTTAGGAGCTAAGCCAGCCCGGAGCGCCGCTCTGTGCCATCGGCGTGAGCCCGGCCCCCCGTACAACACAGCTCCGCCGAGCCAGTTCTCCCACAGCAAAGGGGCCCGCACGCGGAGCTGCCCTTCCTTCCTCGCCTTCCCTGGCCAGCACTCGGACAGCGAAGCGCACGGCGGTGAACTGCACCTGCCTCGCCTCCAGGCGCTCTGGGGTACACACCCCTTCAAGCTCACTCTCGCTCTCGGCACAGGGCAGCTGCCAGAAGCGCAAACGCGCAGCCGTGCCTCCCACACCACAGCTCTCAGGGCTTAAGCGCTCCTTGTGCCCCTCCCCTCCCGTTGCCACCGTTCTCACGGCCAAAACCACGCGGGCGCTCCCTGCTTGCCCACCTCCTGCTAGCCGTACCGACCCTCTGTCTCCCTGTCGCCATTGGCAGAGAGCCCTGCTCCGACACTGCCAAACGTCCAGCCGGTTCTCCCACAGCAAAGGCGCCAGCACGCAGAGCTCCCGCTGCTCCTCACCTTCCTTTGTCAGCGCGTTCACAGCCAAACACACGACGGTGAACTGCACTCGCTTCTCCCCCAGGCACTTCCCAATCCGCGTTGTCAAGCTCCCGCTCGCTTCTCGGCACAGCCCAGCTGCCAAAGGGCAAGCGTCCGCCGTGGCTTTGCCTGCGAAAGCGCTGGCAAGGCGAGGCGAAGACCCGCAAGAGCTCTCAGCCCGGAGAGCCATGTACGGCGTGGGAGAGAGCGCCGGACGCTTGCCGTTTGGGAGCTGCTCTGTGCCGAGAGCGAGCGTGAGCTTGAGAATGCCTGCGGATTGGGAGAGTGCTGGGAGGCAAGGCAAGGGCAGGTGCCCGGAGGGTGTTTGCCTGCGAAAGCGCTGGCAAGGCGAGGTGAGGATCCGCGAGAGCGCTCAGCCCTGACAGCTAGGGCACGGCGTGGGAGAAATCGCCGGACGCTTGCGCTTTGGGAGCCGGTCGTCTCTCCCACAGCTCTCTCCCAGCACGGTTAGGAGCTAAGCCAGCCCGGAGCGCCGCTCTGTGCCATCGGCGTGAGCCCGGCCCCCCGTACAACACAGCTCCGCCGAGCCAGTTCTCCCACAGCAAAGGGGCCCGCACGCGGAGCTGCCCTTCCTTCCTCGCCTTCCCTGGCCAGCACTCGGACAGCGAAGCGCACGGCGGTGAACTGCACCTGCCTCGCCTCCAGGCGCTCTGGGGTACACACCCCTTCAAGCTCACTCTCGCTCTCGGCACAGGGCAGCTGCCAGAAGCGCAAACGCGCAGCCGTGCCTCCCACACCACAGCTCTCAGGGCTTAAGCGCTCCTTGTGCCCCTCCCCTCCCGTTGCCACCGTTCTCACGGCCAAAACCACGCGGGCGCTCCCTGCTTGCCCACCTCCTGCTAGCCGTACCGACCCTCTGTCTCCCTGTCGCCATTGGCAGAGAGCCCTGCTCCGACACTGCCAAACGTCCAGCCGGTTCTCCCACAGCAAAGGCGCCAGCACGCAGAGCTCCCGCTGCTCCTCACCTTCCTTTGTCAGCGCGTTCACAGCCAAACACACGACGGTGAACTGCACTCGCTTCTCCCCCAGGCACTTCCCAATCCGCGTTGTCAAGCTCCCGCTCGCTTCTCGGCACAGCCCAGCTGCCAAAGGGCAAGCGTCCGCCGTGGCTTTGCCTGCGAAAGCGCTGGCAAGGCGAGGCGAAGACCCGCAAGAGCTCTCAGCCCGGAGAGCCATGTACGGCGTGGGAGAGAGCGCCGGACGCTTGCCGTTTGGGAGCTGCTCTGTGCCGAGAGCGAGCGTGAGCTTGAGAATGCCTGCGGATTGGGAGAGTGCTGGGAGGCAAGGCAAGGGCAGGTGCCCGGAGGGTGTTTGCCTGCGAAAGCGCTGGCAAGGCGAGGTGAGGATCCGCGAGAGCGCTCAGCCCTGACAGCTAGGGCACGGCGTGGGAGAAATCGCCGGACGCTTGCGCTTTGGGAGCCGGTCGTCTCTCCCACAGCTCTCTCCCAGCACGGTTAGGAGCTAAGCCAGCCCGGAGCGCCGCTCTGTGCCATCGGCGTGAGCCCGGCCCCCCGTACAACACAGCTCCGCCGAGCCAGTTCTCCCACAGCAAAGGGGCCCGCACGCGGAGCTGCCCTTCCTTCCTCGCCTTCCCTGGCCAGCACTCGGACAGCGAAGCGCACGGCGGTGAACTGCACCTGCCTCGCCTCCAGGCGCTCTGGGGTACACACCCCTTCAAGCTCACTCTCGCTCTCGGCACAGGGCAGCTGCCAGAAGCGCAAACGCGCAGCCGTGCCTCCCACACCACAGCTCTCAGGGCTTAAGCGCTCCTTGTGCCCCTCCCCTCCCGTTGCCACCGTTCTCACGGCCAAAACCACGCGGGCGCTCCGTGCTTGCCCACCTCCTGCTAGCCGTACCGACCCTCTGTCTCCCTGTCGCCATTGGCAGAGAGCCCTGCTCCGACACTGCCAAACGTCCAGCCGGTTCTCCCACAGCAAAGGCGCCAGCACGCAGAGCTCCCGCTGCTCCTCACCTTCCTTTGTCAGCGCGTTCACAGCCAAACACACGACGGTGAACTGCACTCGCTTCTCCCCCAGGCACTTCCCAATCCGCGTTGTCAAGCTCCCGCTCGCTTCTCGGCACAGCCCAGCTGCCAAAGGGCAAGCGTCCGCCGTGGCTTTGCCTGCGAAAGCGCTGGCAAGGCGAGGCGAAGACCCGCAAGAGCTCTCAGCCCGGAGAGCCATGTACGGCGTGGGAGAGAGCGCCGGACGCTTGCCGTTTGGGAGCTGCTCTGTGCCGAGAGCGAGCGTGAGCTTGAGAATGCCTGCGGATTGGGAGAGTGCTGGGAGGCAAGGCAAGGGCAGGTGCCCGGAGGGTGTTTGCCTGCGAAAGCGCTGGCAAGGCGAGGTGAGGATCCGCGAGAGCGCTCAGCCCTGACAGCTAGGGCACGGCGTGGGAGAAATCGCCGGACGCTTGCGCTTTGGGAGCCGGTCGTCTCTCCCACAGCTCTCTCCCAGCACGGTTAGGAGCTAAGCCAGCCCGGAGCGCCGCTCTGTGCCATCGGCGTGAGCCCGGCCCCCCGTACAACACAGCTCCGCCGAGCCAGTTCTCCCACAGCAAAGGGGCCCGCACGCGGAGCTGCCCTTCCTTCCTCGCCTTCCCTGGCCAGCACTCGGACAGCGAAGCGCACGGCGGTGAACTGCACCTGCCTCGCCTCCAGGCGCTCTGGGGTACACACCCCTTCAAGCTCACTCTCGCTCTCGGCACAGGGCAGCTGCCAGAAGCGCAAACGCGCAGCCGTGCCTCCCACACCACAGCTCTCAGGGCTTAAGCGCTCCTTGTGCCCCTCCCCTCCCGTTGCCACCGTTCTCACGGCCAAAACCACGCGGGCGCTCCGTGCTTGCCCACCTCCTGCTAGCCGTACCGACCCTCTGTCTCCCTGTCGCCATTGGCAGAGAGCCCTGCTCCGACACTGCCAAACGTCCAGCCGGTTCTCCCACAGCAAAGGCGCCAGCACGCAGAGCTCCCGCTGCTCCTCACCTTCCTTTGTCAGCGCGTTCACAGCCAAACACACGACGGTGAACTGCACTCGCTTCTCCCCCAGGCACTTCCCAATCCGCGTTGTCAAGCTCCCGCTCGCTTCTCGGCACAGCCCAGCTGCCAAAGGGCAAGCGTCCGCCGTGGCTTTGCCTGCGAAAGCGCTGGCAAGGCGAGGCGAAGACCCGCAAGAGCTCTCAGCCCGGAGAGCCATGTACGGCGTGGGAGAGAGCGCCGGACGCTTGCCGTTTGGGAGCTGCTCTGTGCCGAGAGCGAGCGTGAGCTTGAGAATGCCTGCGGATTGGGAGAGTGCTGGGAGGCAAGGCAAGGGCAGGTGCCCGGAGGGTGTTTGCCTGCGAAAGCGCTGGCAAGGCGAGGTGAGGATCCGCGAGAGCGCTCAGCCCTGACAGCTAGGGCACGGCGTGGGAGAAATCGCCGGACGCTTGCGCTTTGGGAGCCGGTCGTCTCTCCCACAGCTCTCTCCCAGCACGGTTAGGAGCTAAGCCAGCCCGGAGCGCCGCTCTGTGCCATCGGCGTGAGCCCGGCCCCCCGTACAACACAGCTCCGCCGAGCCAGTTCTCCCACAGCAAAGGGGCCCGCACGCGGAGCTGCCCTTCCTTCCTCGCCTTCCCTGGCCAGCACTCGGACAGCGAAGCGCACGGCGGTGAACTGCACCTGCCTCGCCTCCAGGCGCTCTGGGGTACACACCCCTTCAAGCTCACTCTCGCTCTCGGCACAGGGCAGCTGCCAGAAGCGCAAACGCGCAGCCGTGCCTCCCACACCACAGCTCTCAGGGCTTAAGCGCTCCTTGTGCCCCTCCCCTCCCGTTGCCACCGTTCTCACGGCCAAAACCACGCGGGCGCTCCGTGCTTGCCCACCTCCTGCTAGCCGTACCGACCCTCTGTCTCCCTGTCGCCATTGGCAGAGAGCCCTGCTCCGACACTGCCAAACGTCCAGCCGGTTCTCCCACAGCAAAGGCGCCAGCACGCAGAGCTCCCGCTGCTCCTCACCTTCCTTTGTCAGCGCGTTCACAGCCAAACACACGACGGTGAACTGCACTCGCTTCTCCCCCAGGCACTTCCCAATCCGCGTTGTCAAGCTCCCGCTCGCTTCTCGGCACAGCCCAGCTGCCAAAGGGCAAGCGTCCGCCGTGGCTTTGCCTGCGAAAGCGCTGGCAAGGCGAGGCGAAGACCCGCAAGAGCTCTCAGCCCGGAGAGCCATGTACGGCGTGGGAGAGAGCGCCGGACGCTTGCCGTTTGGGAGCTGCTCTGTGCCGAGAGCGAGCGTGAGCTTGAGAATGCCTGCGGATTGGGAGAGTGCTGGGAGGCAAGGCAAGGGCAGGTGCCCGGAGGGTGTTTGCCTGCGAAAGCGCTGGCAAGGCGAGGTGAGGATCCGCGAGAGCGCTCAGCCCTGACAGCTAGGGCACGGCGTGGGAGAAATCGCCGGACGCTTGCGCTTTGGGAGCCGGTCGTCTCTCCCACAGCTCTCTCCCAGCACGGTTAGGAGCTAAGCCAGCCCGGAGCGCCGCTCTGTGCCATCGGCGTGAGCCCGGCCCCCCGTACAACACAGCTCCGCCGAGCCAGTTCTCCCACAGCAAAGGGGCCCGCACGCGGAGCTGCCCTTCCTTCCTCGCCTTCCCTGGCCAGCACTCGGACAGCGAAGCGCACGGCGGTGAACTGCACCTGCCTCGCCTCCAGGCGCTCTGGGGTACACACCCCTTCAAGCTCACTCTCGCTCTCGGCACAGGGCAGCTGCCAGAAGCGCAAACGCGCAGCCGTGCCTCCCACACCACAGCTCTCAGGGCTTAAGCGCTCCTTGTGCCCCTCCCCTCCCGTTGCCACCGTTCTCACGGCCAAAACCACGCGGGCGCTCCCTGCTTGCCCACCTCCTGCTAGCCGTACCGACCCTCTGTCTCCCTGTCGCCATTGGCAGAGAGCCCTGCTCCGACACTGCCAAACGTCCAGCCGGTTCTCCCACAGCAAAGGCGCCAGCACGCAGAGCTCCCGCTGCTCCTCACCTTCCTTTGTCAGCGCGTTCACAGCCAAACACACGACGGTGAACTGCACTCGCTTCTCCCCCAGGCACTTCCCAATCCGCGTTGTCAAGCTCCCGCTCGCTTCTCGGCACAGCCCAGCTGCCAAAGGGCAAGCGTCCGCCGTGGCTTTGCCTGCGAAAGCGCTGGCAAGGCGAGGCGAAGACCCGCAAGAGCTCTCAGCCCGGAGAGCCATGTACGGCGTGGGAGAGAGCGCCGGACGCTTGCCGTTTGGGAGCTGCTCTGTGCCGAGAGCGAGCGTGAGCTTGAGAATGCCTGCGGATTGGGAGAGTGCTGGGAGGCAAGGCAAGGGCAGGTGCCCGGAGGGTGTTTGCCTGCGAAAGCGCTGGCAAGGCGAGGTGAGGATCCGCGAGAGCGCTCAGCCCTGACAGCTAGGGCACGGCGTGGGAGAAATCGCCGGACGCTTGCGCTTTGGGAGCCGGTCGTCTCTCCCACAGCTCTCTCCCAGCACGGTTAGGAGCTAAGCCAGCCCGGAGCGCCGCTCTGTGCCATCGGCGTGAGCCCGGCCCCCCGTACAACACAGCTCCGCCGAGCCAGTTCTCCCACAGCAAAGGGGCCCGCACGCGGAGCTGCCCTTCCTTCCTCGCCTTCCCTGGCCAGCACTCGGACAGCGAAGCGCACGGCGGTGAACTGCACCTGCCTCGCCTCCAGGCGCTCTGGGGTACACACCCCTTCAAGCTCACTCTCGCTCTCGGCACAGGGCAGCTGCCAGAAGCGCAAACGCGCAGCCGTGCCTCCCACACCACAGCTCTCAGGGCTTAAGCGCTCCTTGTGCCCCTCCCCTCCCGTTGCCACCGTTCTCACGGCCAAAACCACGCGGGCGCTCCCTGCTTGCCCACCTCCTGCTAGCCGTACCGACCCTCTGTCTCCCTGTCGCCATTGGCAGAGAGCCCTGCTCCGACACTGCCAAACGTCCAGCCGGTTCTCCCACAGCAAAGGCGCCAGCACGCAGAGCTCCCGCTGCTCCTCACCTTCCTTTGTCAGCGCGTTCACAGCCAAACACACGACGGTGAACTGCACTCGCTTCTCCCCCAGGCACTTCCCAATCCGCGTTGTCAAGCTCCCGCTCGCTTCTCGGCACAGCCCAGCTGCCAAAGGGCAAGCGTCCGCCGTGGCTTTGCCTGCGAAAGCGCTGGCAAGGCGAGGCGAAGACCCGCAAGAGCTCTCAGCCCGGAGAGCCATGTACGGCGTGGGAGAGAGCGCCGGACGCTTGCCGTTTGGGAGCTGCTCTGTGCCGAGAGCGAGCGTGAGCTTGAGAATGCCTGCGGATTGGGAGAGTGCTGGGAGGCAAGGCAAGGGCAGGTGCCCGGAGGGTGTTTGCCTGCGAAAGCGCTGGCAAGGCGAGGTGAGGATCCGCGAGAGCGCTCAGCCCTGACAGCTAGGGCACGGCGTGGGAGAAATCGCCGGACGCTTGCGCTTTGGGAGCCGGTCGTCTCTCCCACAGCTCTCTCCCAGCACGGTTAGGAGCTAAGCCAGCCCGGAGCGCCGCTCTGTGCCATCGGCGTGAGCCCGGCCCCCCGTACAACACAGCTCCGCCGAGCCAGTTCTCCCACAGCAAAGGGGCCCGCACGCGGAGCTGCCCTTCCTTCCTCGCCTTCCCTGGCCAGCACTCGGACAGCGAAGCGCACGGCGGTGAACTGCACCTGCCTCGCCTCCAGGCGCTCTGGGGTACACACCCCTTCAAGCTCACTCTCGCTCTCGGCACAGGGCAGCTGCCAGAAGCGCAAACGCGCAGCCGTGCCTCCCACACCACAGCTCTCAGGGCTTAAGCGCTCCTTGTGCCCCTCCCCTCCCGTTGCCACCGTTCTCACGGCCAAAACCACGCGGGCGCTCCCTGCTTGCCCACCTCCTGCTAGCCGTACCGACCCTCTGTCTCCCTGTCGCCATTGGCAGAGAGCCCTGCTCCGACACTGCCAAACGTCCAGCCGGTTCTCCCACAGCAAAGGCGCCAGCACGCAGAGCTCCCGCTGCTCCTCACCTTCCTTTGTCAGCGCGTTCACAGCCAAACACACGACGGTGAACTGCACTCGCTTCTCCCCCAGGCACTTCCCAATCCGCGTTGTCAAGCTCCCGCTCGCTTCTCGGCACAGCCCAGCTGCCAAAGGGCAAGCGTCCGCCGTGGCTTTGCCTGCGAAAGCGCTGGCAAGGCGAGGCGAAGACCCGCAAGAGCTCTCAGCCCGGAGAGCCATGTACGGCGTGGGAGAGAGCGCCGGACGCTTGCCGTTTGGGAGCTGCTCTGTGCCGAGAGCGAGCGTGAGCTTGAGAATGCCTGCGGATTGGGAGAGTGCTGGGAGGCAAGGCAAGGGCAGGTGCCCGGAGGGTGTTTGCCTGCGAAAGCGCTGGCAAGGCGAGGTGAGGATCCGCGAGAGCGCTCAGCCCTGACAGCTAGGGCACGGCGTGGGAGAAATCGCCGGACGCTTGCGCTTTGGGAGCCGGTCGTCTCTCCCACAGCTCTCTCCCAGCACGGTTAGGAGCTAAGCCAGCCCGGAGCGCCGCTCTGTGCCATCGGCGTGAGCCCGGCCCCCCGTACAACACAGCTCCGCCGAGCCAGTTCTCCCACAGCAAAGGGGCCCGCACGCGGAGCTGCCCTTCCTTCCTCGCCTTCCCTGGCCAGCACTCGGACAGCGAAGCGCACGGCGGTGAACTGCACCTGCCTCGCCTCCAGGCGCTCTGGGGTACACACCCCTTCAAGCTCACTCTCGCTCTCGGCACAGGGCAGCTGCCAGAAGCGCAAACGCGCAGCCGTGCCTCCCACACCACAGCTCTCAGGGCTTAAGCGCTCCTTGTGCCCCTCCCCTCCCGTTGCCACCGTTCTCACGGCCAAAACCACGCGGGCGCTCCCTGCTTGCCCACCTCCTGCTAGCCGTACCGACCCTCTGTCTCCCTGTCGCCATTGGCAGAGAGCCCTGCTCCGACACTGCCAAACGTCCAGCCGGTTCTCCCACAGCAAAGGCGCCAGCACGCAGAGCTCCCGCTGCTCCTCACCTTCCTTTGTCAGCGCGTTCACAGCCAAACACACGACGGTGAACTGCACTCGCTTCTCCCCCAGGCACTTCCCAATCCGCGTTGTCAAGCTCCCGCTCGCTTCTCGGCACAGCCCAGCTGCCAAAGGGCAAGCGTCCGCCGTGGCTTTGCCTGCGAAAGCGCTGGCAAGGCGAGGCGAAGACCCGCAAGAGCTCTCAGCCCGGAGAGCCATGTACGGCGTGGGAGAGAGCGCCGGACGCTTGCCGTTTGGGAGCTGCTCTGTGCCGAGAGTGAGCGTGAGCTTGAGAATGCCTGCGGATTGGGAGAGTGCTGGGAGGCAAGGCAAGGGCAGGTGCCCGGAGGGTGTTTGCCTGCGAAAGCGCTGGCAAGGCGAGGTGAGGATCCGCGAGAGCGCTCAGCCCTGACAGCTAGGGCACGGCGTGGGAGAAATCGCCGGACGCTTGCGCTTTGGGAGCCGGTCGTCTCTCCCACAGCTCTCTCCCAGCACGGTTAGGAGCTAAGCCAGCCCGGAGCGCCGCTCTGTGCCATCGGCGTGAGCCCGGCCCCCCGTACAACACAGCTCCGCCGAGCCAGTTCTCCCACAGCAAAGGGGCCCGCACGCGGAGCTGCCCTTCCTTCCTCGCCTTCCCTGGCCAGCACTCGGACAGCGAAGCGCACGGCGGTGAACTGCACCTGCCTCGCCTCCAGGCGCTCTGGGGTACACACCCCTTCAAGCTCACTCTCGCTCTCGGCACAGGGCAGCTGCCAGAAGCGCAAACGCGCAGCCGTGCCTCCCACACCACAGCTCTCAGGGCTTAAGCGCTCCTTGTGCCCCTCCCCTCCCGTTGCCACCGTTCTCACGGCCAAAACCACGCGGGCGCTCCGTGCTTGCCCACCTCCTGCTAGCCGTACCGACCCTCTGTCTCCCTGTCGCCATTGGCAGAGAGCCCTGCTCCGACACTGCCAAACGTCCAGCCGGTTCTCCCACAGCAAAGGCACCAGCACGCAGAGCTCCCGCTGCTCCTCACCTTCCTTTGTCAGCGCGTTCACAGCCAAACACACGACGGTGAACTGCACTCGCTTCTCCCCCAGGCACTTCCCAATCCGCGTTGTCAAGCTCCCGCTCGCTTCTCGGCACAGCCCAGCTGCCAAAGGGCAAGCGTCCGCCGTGGCTTTGCCTGCGAAAGCGCTGGCAAGGCGAGGCGAAGACCCGCAAGAGCTCTCAGCCCGGAGAGCCATGTACGGCGTGGGAGAGAGCGCCGGACGCTTGCCGTTTGGGAGCTGCTCTGTGCCGAGAGCGAGCGTGAGCTTGAGAATGCCTGCGGATTGGGAGAGTGCTGGGAGGCAAGGCAAGGGCAGGTGCCCGGAGGGTGTTTGCCTGCGAAAGCGCTGGCAAGGCGAGGTGAGGATCCGCGAGAGCGCTCAGCCCTGACAGCTAGGGCACGGCGTGGGAGAAATCGCCGGACGCTTGCGCTTTGGGAGCCGGTCGTCTCTCCCACAGCTCTCTCCCAGCACGGTTAGGAGCTAAGCCAGCCCGGAGCGCCGCTCTGTGCCATCGGCGTGAGCCCGGCCCCCCGTACAACACAGCTCCGCCGAGCCAGTTCTCCCACAGCAAAGGGGCCCGCACGCGGAGCTGCCCTTCCTTCCTCGCCTTCCCTGGCCAGCACTCGGACAGCGAAGCGCACGGCGGTGAACTGCACCTGCCTCGCCTCCAGGCGCTCTGGGGTACACACCCCTTCAAGCTCACTCTCGCTCTCGGCACAGGGCAGCTGCCAGAAGCGCAAACGCGCAGCCGTGCCTCCCACACCACAGCTCTCAGGGCTTAAGCGCTCCTTGTGCCCCTCCCCTCCCGTTGCCACCGTTCTCACGGCCAAAACCACGCGGGCGCTCCGTGCTTGCCCACCTCCTGCTAGCCGTACCGACCCTCTGTCTCCCTGTCGCCATTGGCAGAGAGCCCTGCTCCGACACTGCCAAACGTCCAGCCGGTTCTCCCACAGCAAAGGCGCCAGCACGCAGAGCTCCCGCTGCTCCTCACCTTCCTTTGTCAGCGCGTTCACAGCCAAACACACGACGGTGAACTGCACTCGCTTCTCCCCCAGGCACTTCCCAATCCGCGTTGTCAAGCTCCCGCTCGCTTCTCGGCACAGCCCAGCTGCCAAAGGGCAAGCGTCCGCCGTGGCTTTGCCTGCGAAAGCGCTGGCAAGGCGAGGCGAAGACCCGCAAGAGCTCTCAGCCCGGAGAGCCATGTACGGCGTGGGAGAGAGCGCCGGACGCTTGCCGTTTGGGAGCTGCTCTGTGCCGAGAGCGAGCGTGAGCTTGAGAATGCCTGCGGATTGGGAGAGTGCTGGGAGGCAAGGCAAGGGCAGGTGCCCGGAGGGTGTTTGCCTGCGAAAGCGCTGGCAAGGCGAGGTGAGGATCCGCGAGAGCGCTCAGCCCTGACAGCTAGGGCACGGCGTGGGAGAAATCGCCGGACGCTTGCGCTTTGGGAGCCGGTCGTCTCTCCCACAGCTCTCTCCCAGCACGGTTAGGAGCTAAGCCAGCCCGGAGCGCCGCTCTGTGCCATCGGCGTGAGCCCGGCCCCCCGTACAACACAGCTCCGCCGAGCCAGTTCTCCCACAGCAAAGGGGCCCGCACGCGGAGCTGCCCTTCCTTCCTCGCCTTCCCTGGCCAGCACTCGGACAGCGAAGCGCACGGCGGTGAACTGCACCTGCCTCGCCTCCAGGCGCTCTGGGGTACACACCCCTTCAAGCTCACTCTCGCTCTCGGCACAGGGCAGCTGCCAGAAGCGCAAACGCGCAGCCGTGCCTCCCACACCACAGCTCTCAGGGCTTAAGCGCTCCTTGTGCCCCTCCCCTCCCGTTGCCACCGTTCTCACGGCCAAAACCACGCGGGCGCTCCGTGCTTGCCCACCTCCTGCTAGCCGTACCGACCCTCTGTCTCCCTGTCGCCATTGGCAGAGAGCCCTGCTCCGACACTGCCAAACGTCCAGCCGGTTCTCCCACAGCAAAGGCGCCAGCACGCAGAGCTCCCGCTGCTCCTCACCTTCCTTTGTCAGCGCGTTCACAGCCAAACACACGACGGTGAACTGCACTCGCTTCTCCCCCAGGCACTTCCCAATCCGCGTTGTCAAGCTCCCGCTCGCTTCTCGGCACAGCCCAGCTGCCAAAGGGCAAGCGTCCGCCGTGGCTTTGCCTGCGAAAGCGCTGGCAAGGCGAGGCGAAGACCCGCAAGAGCTCTCAGCCCGGAGAGCCATGTACGGCGTGGGAGAGAGCGCCGGACGCTTGCCGTTTGGGAGCTGCTCTGTGCCGAGAGCGAGCGTGAGCTTGAGAATGCCTGCGGATTGGGAGAGTGCTGGGAGGCAAGGCAAGGGCAGGTGCCCGGAGGGTGTTTGCCTGCGAAAGCGCTGGCAAGGCGAGGTGAGGATCCGCGAGAGCGCTCAGCCCTGACAGCTAGGGCACGGCGTGGGAGAAATCGCCGGACGCTTGCGCTTTGGGAGCCGGTCGTCTCTCCCACAGCTCTCTCCCAGCACGGTTAGGAGCTAAGCCAGCCCGGAGCGCCGCTCTGTGCCATCGGCGTGAGCCCGGCCCCCCGTACAACACAGCTCCGCCGAGCCAGTTCTCCCACAGCAAAGGGGCCCGCACGCGGAGCTGCCCTTCCTTCCTCGCCTTCCCTGGCCAGCACTCGGACAGCGAAGCGCACGGCGGTGAACTGCACCTGCCTCGCCTCCAGGCGCTCTGGGGTACACACCCCTTCAAGCTCACTCTCGCTCTCGGCACAGGGCAGCTGCCAGAAGCGCAAACGCGCAGCCGTGCCTCCCACACCACAGCTCTCAGGGCTTAAGCGCTCCTTGTGCCCCTCCCCTCCCGTTGCCACCGTTCTCACGGCCAAAACCACGCGGGCGCTCCCTGCTTGCCCACCTCCTGCTAGCCGTACCGACCCTCTGTCTCCCTGTCGCCATTGGCAGAGAGCCCTGCTCCGACACTGCCAAACGTCCAGCCGGTTCTCCCACAGCAAAGGCGCCAGCACGCAGAGCTCCCGCTGCTCCTCACCTTCCTTTGTCAGCGCGTTCACAGCCAAACACACGACGGTGAACTGCACTCGCTTCTCCCCCAGGCACTTCCCAATCCGCGTTGTCAAGCTCCCGCTCGCTTCTCGGCACAGCCCAGCTGCCAAAGGGCAAGCGTCCGCCGTGGCTTTGCCTGCGAAAGCGCTGGCAAGGCGAGGCGAAGACCCGCAAGAGCTCTCAGCCCGGAGAGCCATGTACGGCGTGGGAGAGAGCGCCGGACGCTTGCCGTTTGGGAGCTGCTCTGTGCCGAGAGCGAGCGTGAGCTTGAGAATGCCTGCGGATTGGGAGAGTGCTGGGAGGCAAGGCAAGGGCAGGTGCCCGGAGGGTGTTTGCCTGCGAAAGCGCTGGCAAGGCGAGGTGAGGATCCGCGAGAGCGCTCAGCCCTGACAGCTAGGGCACGGCGTGGGAGAAATCGCCGGACGCTTGCGCTTTGGGAGCCGGTCGTCTCTCCCACAGCTCTCTCCCAGCACGGTTAGGAGCTAAGCCAGCCCGGAGCGCCGCTCTGTGCCATCGGCGTGAGCCCGGCCCCCCGTACAACACAGCTCCGCCGAGCCAGTTCTCCCACAGCAAAGGGGCCCGCACGCGGAGCTGCCCTTCCTTCCTCGCCTTCCCTGGCCAGCACTCGGACAGCGAAGCGCACGGCGGTGAACTGCACCTGCCTCGCCTCCAGGCGCTCTGGGGTACACACCCCTTCAAGCTCACTCTCGCTCTCGGCACAGGGCAGCTGCCAGAAGCGCAAACGCGCAGCCGTGCCTCCCACACCACAGCTCTCAGGGCTTAAGCGCTCCTTGTGCCCCTCCCCTCCCGTTGCCACCGTTCTCACGGCCAAAACCACGCGGGCGCTCCCTGCTTGCCCACCTCCTGCTAGCCGTACCGACCCTCTGTCTCCCTGTCGCCATTGGCAGAGAGCCCTGCTCCGACACTGCCAAACGTCCAGCCGGTTCTCCCACAGCAAAGGCGCCAGCACGCAGAGCTCCCGCTGCTCCTCACCTTCCTTTGTCAGCGCGTTCACAGCCAAACACACGACGGTGAACTGCACTCGCTTCTCCCCCAGGCACTTCCCAATCCGCGTTGTCAAGCTCCCGCTCGCTTCTCGGCACAGCCCAGCTGCCAAAGGGCAAGCGTCCGCCGTGGCTTTGCCTGCGAAAGCGCTGGCAAGGCGAGGCGAAGACCCGCAAGAGCTCTCAGCCCGGAGAGCCATGTACGGCGTGGGAGAGAGCGCCGGACGCTTGCCGTTTGGGAGCTGCTCTGTGCCGAGAGCGAGCGTGAGCTTGAGAATGCCTGCGGATTGGGAGAGTGCTGGGAGGCAAGGCAAGGGCAGGTGCCCGGAGGGTGTTTGCCTGCGAAAGCGCTGGCAAGGCGAGGTGAGGATCCGCGAGAGCGCTCAGCCCTGACAGCTAGGGCACGGCGTGGGAGAAATCGCCGGACGCTTGCGCTTTGGGAGCCGGTCGTCTCTCCCACAGCTCTCTCCCAGCACGGTTAGGAGCTAAGCCAGCCCGGAGCGCCGCTCTGTGCCATCGGCGTGAGCCCGGCCCCCCGTACAACACAGCTCCGCCGAGCCAGTTCTCCCACAGCAAAGGGGCCCGCACGCGGAGCTGCCCTTCCTTCCTCGCCTTCCCTGGCCAGCACTCGGACAGCGAAGCGCACGGCGGTGAACTGCACCTGCCTCGCCTCCAGGCGCTCTGGGGTACACACCCCTTCAAGCTCACTCTCGCTCTCGGCACAGGGCAGCTGCCAGAAGCGCAAACGCGCAGCCGTGCCTCCCACACCACAGCTCTCAGGGCTTAAGCGCTCCTTGTGCCCCTCCCCTCCCGTTGCCACCGTTCTCACGGCCAAAACCACGCGGGCGCTCCGTGCTTGCCCACCTCCTGCTAGCCGTACCGACCCTCTGTCTCCCTGTCGCCATTGGCAGAGAGCCCTGCTCCGACACTGCCAAACGTCCAGCCGGTTCTCCCACAGCAAAGGCGCCAGCACGCAGAGCTCCCGCTGCTCCTCACCTTCCTTTGTCAGCGCGTTCACAGCCAAACACACGACGGTGAACTGCACTCGCTTCTCCCCCAGGCACTTCCCAATCCGCGTTGTCAAGCTCCCGCTCGCTTCTCGGCACAGCCCAGCTGCCAAAGGGCAAGCGTCCGCCGTGGCTTTGCCTGCGAAAGCGCTGGCAAGGCGAGGCGAAGACCCGCAAGAGCTCTCAGCCCGGAGAGCCATGTACGGCGTGGGAGAGAGCGCCGGACGCTTGCCGTTTGGGAGCTGCTCTGTGCCGAGAGCGAGCGTGAGCTTGAGAATGCCTGCGGATTGGGAGAGTGCTGGGAGGCAAGGCAAGGGCAGGTGCCCGGAGGGTGTTTGCCTGCGAAAGCGCTGGCAAGGCGAGGTGAGGATCCGCGAGAGCGCTCAGCCCTGACAGCTAGGGCACGGCGTGGGAGAAATCGCCGGACGCTTGCGCTTTGGGAGCCGGTCGTCTCTCCCACAGCTCTCTCCCAGCACGGTTAGGAGCTAAGCCAGCCCGGAGCGCCGCTCTGTGCCATCGGCGTGAGCCCGGCCCCCCGTACAACACAGCTCCGCCGAGCCAGTTCTCCCACAGCAAAGGGGCCCGCACGCGGAGCTGCCCTTCCTTCCTCGCCTTCCCTGGCCAGCACTCGGACAGCGAAGCGCACGGCGGTGAACTGCACCTGCCTCGCCTCCAGGCGCTCTGGGGTACACACCCCTTCAAGCTCACTCTCGCTCTCGGCACAGGGCAGCTGCCAGAAGCGCAAACGCGCAGCCGTGCCTCCCACACCACAGCTCTCAGGGCTTAAGCGCTCCTTGTGCCCCTCCCCTCCCGTTGCCACCGTTCTCACGGCCAAAACCACGCGGGCGCTCCGTGCTTGCCCACCTCCTGCTAGCCGTACCGACCCTCTGTCTCCCTGTCGCCATTGGCAGAGAGCCCTGCTCCGACACTGCCAAACGTCCAGCCGGTTCTCCCACAGCAAAGGCGCCAGCACGCAGAGCTCCCGCTGCTCCTCACCTTCCTTTGTCAGCGCGTTCACAGCCAAACACACGACGGTGAACTGCACTCGCTTCTCCCCCAGGCACTTCCCAATCCGCGTTGTCAAGCTCCCGCTCGCTTCTCGGCACAGCCCAGCTGCCAAAGGGCAAGCGTCCGCCGTGGCTTTGCCTGCGAAAGCGCTGGCAAGGCGAGGCGAAGACCCGCAAGAGCTCTCAGCCCGGAGAGCCATGTACGGCGTGGGAGAGAGCGCCGGACGCTTGCCGTTTGGGAGCTGCTCTGTGCCGAGAGCGAGCGTGAGCTTGAGAATGCCTGCGGATTGGGAGAGTGCTGGGAGGCAAGGCAAGGGCAGGTGCCCGGAGGGTGTTTGCCTGCGAAAGCGCTGGCAAGGCGAGGTGAGGATCCGCGAGAGCGCTCAGCCCTGACAGCTAGGGCACGGCGTGGGAGAAATCGCCGGACGCTTGCGCTTTGGGAGCCGGTCGTCTCTCCCACAGCTCTCTCCCAGCACGGTTAGGAGCTAAGCCAGCCCGGAGCGCCGCTCTGTGCCATCGGCGTGAGCCCGGCCCCCCGTACAACACAGCTCCGCCGAGCCAGTTCTCCCACAGCAAAGGGGCCCGCACGCGGAGCTGCCCTTCCTTCCTCGCCTTCCCTGGCCAGCACTCGGACAGCGAAGCGCACGGCGGTGAACTGCACCTGCCTCGCCTCCAGGCGCTCTGGGGTACACACCCCTTCAAGCTCACTCTCGCTCTCGGCACAGGGCAGCTGCCAGAAGCGCAAACGCGCAGCCGTGCCTCCCACACCACAGCTCTCAGGGCTTAAGCGCTCCTTGTGCCCCTCCCCTCCCGTTGCCACCGTTCTCACGGCCAAAACCACGCGGGCGCTCCGTGCTTGCCCACCTCCTGCTAGCCGTACCGACCCTCTGTCTCCCTGTCGCCATTGGCAGAGAGCCCTGCTCCGACACTGCCAAACGTCCAGCCGGTTCTCCCACAGCAAAGGCGCCAGCACGCAGAGCTCCCGCTGCTCCTCACCTTCCTTTGTCAGCGCGTTCACAGCCAAACACACGACGGTGAACTGCACTCGCTTCTCCCCCAGGCACTTCCCAATCCGCGTTGTCAAGCTCCCGCTCGCTTCTCGGCACAGCCCAGCTGCCAAAGGGCAAGCGTCCGCCGTGGCTTTGCCTGCGAAAGCGCTGGCAAGGCGAGGCGAAGACCCGCAAGAGCTCTCAGCCCGGAGAGCCATGTACGGCGTGGGAGAGAGCGCCGGACGCTTGCCGTTTGGGAGCTGCTCTGTGCCGAGAGCGAGCGTGAGCTTGAGAATGCCTGCGGATTGGGAGAGTGCTGGGAGGCAAGGCAAGGGCAGGTGCCCGGAGGGTGTTTGCCTGCGAAAGCGCTGGCAAGGCGAGGTGAGGATCCGCGAGAGCGCTCAGCCCTGACAGCTAGGGCACGGCGTGGGAGAAATCGCCGGACGCTTGCGCTTTGGGAGCCGGTCGTCTCTCCCACAGCTCTCTCCCAGCACGGTTAGGAGCTAAGCCAGCCCGGAGCGCCGCTCTGTGCCATCGGCGTGAGCCCGGCCCCCCGTACAACACAGCTCCGCCGAGCCAGTTCTCCCACAGCAAAGGGGCCCGCACGCGGAGCTGCCCTTCCTTCCTCGCCTTCCCTGGCCAGCACTCGGACAGCGAAGCGCACGGCGGTGAACTGCACCTGCCTCGCCTCCAGGCGCTCTGGGGTACACACCCCTTCAAGCTCACTCTCGCTCTCGGCACAGGGCAGCTGCCAGAAGCGCAAACGCGCAGCCGTGCCTCCCACACCACAGCTCTCAGGGCTTAAGCGCTCCTTGTGCCCCTCCCCTCCCGTTGCCACCGTTCTCACGGCCAAAACCACGCGGGCGCTCCCTGCTTGCCCACCTCCTGCTAGCCGTACCGACCCTCTGTCTCCCTGTCGCCATTGGCAGAGAGCCCTGCTCCGACACTGCCAAACGTCCAGCCGGTTCTCCCACAGCAAAGGCGCCAGCACGCAGAGCTCCCGCTGCTCCTCACCTTCCTTTGTCAGCGCGTTCACAGCCAAACACACGACGGTGAACTGCACTCGCTTCTCCCCCAGGCACTTCCCAATCCGCGTTGTCAAGCTCCCGCTCGCTTCTCGGCACAGCCCAGCTGCCAAAGGGCAAGCGTCCGCCGTGGCTTTGCCTGCGAAAGCGCTGGCAAGGCGAGGCGAAGACCCGCAAGAGCTCTCAGCCCGGAGAGCCATGTACGGCGTGGGAGAGAGCGCCGGACGCTTGCCGTTTGGGAGCTGCTCTGTGCCGAGAGCGAGCGTGAGCTTGAGAATGCCTGCGGATTGGGAGAGTGCTGGGAGGCAAGGCAAGGGCAGGTGCCCGGAGGGTGTTTGCCTGCGAAAGCGCTGGCAAGGCGAGGTGAGGATCCGCGAGAGCGCTCAGCCCTGACAGCTAGGGCACGGCGTGGGAGAAATCGCCGGACGCTTGCGCTTTGGGAGCCGGTCGTCTCTCCCACAGCTCTCTCCCAGCACGGTTAGGAGCTAAGCCAGCCCGGAGCGCCGCTCTGTGCCATCGGCGTGAGCCCGGCCCCCCGTACAACACAGCTCCGCCGAGCCAGTTCTCCCACAGCAAAGGGGCCCGCACGCGGAGCTGCCCTTCCTTCCTCGCCTTCCCTGGCCAGCACTCGGACAGCGAAGCGCACGGCGGTGAACTGCACCTGCCTCGCCTCCAGGCGCTCTGGGGTACACACCCCTTCAAGCTCACTCTCGCTCTCGGCACAGGGCAGCTGCCAGAAGCGCAAACGCGCAGCCGTGCCTCCCACACCACAGCTCTCAGGGCTTAAGCGCTCCTTGTGCCCCTCCCCTCCCGTTGCCACCGTTCTCACGGCCAAAACCACGCGGGCGCTCCCTGCTTGCCCACCTCCTGCTAGCCGTACCGACCCTCTGTCTCCCTGTCGCCATTGGCAGAGAGCCCTGCTCCGACACTGCCAAACGTCCAGCCGGTTCTCCCACAGCAAAGGCGCCAGCACGCAGAGCTCCCGCTGCTCCTCACCTTCCTTTGTCAGCGCGTTCACAGCCAAACACACGACGGTGAACTGCACTCGCTTCTCCCCCAGGCACTTCCCAATCCGCGTTGTCAAGCTCCCGCTCGCTTCTCGGCACAGCCCAGCTGCCAAAGGGCAAGCGTCCGCCGTGGCTTTGCCTGCGAAAGCGCTGGCAAGGCGAGGCGAAGACCCGCAAGAGCTCTCAGCCCGGAGAGCCATGTACGGCGTGGGAGAGAGCGCCGGACGCTTGCCGTTTGGGAGCTGCTCTGTGCCGAGAGCGAGCGTGAGCTTGAGAATGCCTGCGGATTGGGAGAGTGCTGGGAGGCAAGGCAAGGGCAGGTGCCCGGAGGGTGTTTGCCTGCGAAAGCGCTGGCAAGGCGAGGTGAGGATCCGCGAGAGCGCTCAGCCCTGACAGCTAGGGCACGGCGTGGGAGAAATCGCCGGACGCTTGCGCTTTGGGAGCCGGTCGTCTCTCCCACAGCTCTCTCCCAGCACGGTTAGGAGCTAAGCCAGCCCGGAGCGCCGCTCTGTGCCATCGGCGTGAGCCCGGCCCCCCGTACAACACAGCTCCGCCGAGCCAGTTCTCCCACAGCAAAGGGGCCCGCACGCGGAGCTGCCCTTCCTTCCTCGCCTTCCCTGGCCAGCACTCGGACAGCGAAGCGCACGGCGGTGAACTGCACCTGCCTCGCCTCCAGGCGCTCTGGGGTACACACCCCTTCAAGCTCACTCTCGCTCTCGGCACAGGGCAGCTGCCAGAAGCGCAAACGCGCAGCCGTGCCTCCCACACCACAGCTCTCAGGGCTTAAGCGCTCCTTGTGCCCCTCCCCTCCCGTTGCCACCGTTCTCACGGCCAAAACCACGCGGGCGCTCCCTGCTTGCCCACCTCCTGCTAGCCGTACCGACCCTCTGTCTCCCTGTCGCCATTGGCAGAGAGCCCTGCTCCGACACTGCCAAACGTCCAGCCGGTTCTCCCACAGCAAAGGCGCCAGCACGCAGAGCTCCCGCTGCTCCTCACCTTCCTTTGTCAGCGCGTTCACAGCCAAACACACGACGGTGAACTGCACTCGCTTCTCCCCCAGGCACTTCCCAATCCGCGTTGTCAAGCTCCCGCTCGCTTCTCGGCACAGCCCAGCTGCCAAAGGGCAAGCGTCCGCCGTGGCTTTGCCTGCGAAAGCGCTGGCAAGGCGAGGCGAAGACCCGCAAGAGCTCTCAGCCCGGAGAGCCATGTACGGCGTGGGAGAGAGCGCCGGACGCTTGCCGTTTGGGAGCTGCTCTGTGCCGAGAGCGAGCGTGAGCTTGAGAATGCCTGCGGATTGGGAGAGTGCTGGGAGGCAAGGCAAGGGCAGGTGCCCGGAGGGTGTTTGCCTGCGAAAGCGCTGGCAAGGCGAGGTGAGGATCCGCGAGAGCGCTCAGCCCTGACAGCTAGGGCACGGCGTGGGAGAAATCGCCGGACGCTTGCGCTTTGGGAGCCGGTCGTCTCTCCCACAGCTCTCTCCCAGCACGGTTAGGAGCTAAGCCAGCCCGGAGCGCCGCTCTGTGCCATCGGCGTGAGCCCGGCCCCCCGTACAACACAGCTCCGCCGAGCCAGTTCTCCCACAGCAAAGGGGCCCGCACGCGGAGCTGCCCTTCCTTCCTCGCCTTCCCTGGCCAGCACTCGGACAGCGAAGCGCACGGCGGTGAACTGCACCTGCCTCGCCTCCAGGCGCTCTGGGGTACACACCCCTTCAAGCTCACTCTCGCTCTCGGCACAGGGCAGCTGCCAGAAGCGCAAACGCGCAGCCGTGCCTCCCACACCACAGCTCTCAGGGCTTAAGCGCTCCTTGTGCCCCTCCCCTCCCGTTGCCACCGTTCTCACGGCCAAAACCACGCGGGCGCTCCCTGCTTGCCCACCTCCTGCTAGCCGTACCGACCCTCTGTCTCCCTGTCGCCATTGGCAGAGAGCCCTGCTCCGACACTGCCAAACGTCCAGCCGGTTCTCCCACAGCAAAGGCGCCAGCACGCAGAGCTCCCGCTGCTCCTCACCTTCCTTTGTCAGCGCGTTCACAGCCAAACACACGACGGTGAACTGCACTCGCTTCTCCCCCAGGCACTTCCCAATCCGCGTTGTCAAGCTCCCGCTCGCTTCTCGGCACAGCCCAGCTGCCAAAGGGCAAGCGTCCGCCGTGGCTTTGCCTGCGAAAGCGCTGGCAAGGCGAGGCGAAGACCCGCAAGAGCTCTCAGCCCGGAGAGCCATGTACGGCGTGGGAGAGAGCGCCGGACGCTTGCCGTTTGGGAGCTGCTCTGTGCCGAGAGCGAGCGTGAGCTTGAGAATGCCTGCGGATTGGGAGAGTGCTGGGAGGCAAGGCAAGGGCAGGTGCCCGGAGGGTGTTTGCCTGCGAAAGCGCTGGCAAGGCGAGGTGAGGATCCGCGAGAGCGCTCAGCCCTGACAGCTAGGGCACGGCGTGGGAGAAATCGCCGGACGCTTGCGCTTTGGGAGCCGGTCGTCTCTCCCACAGCTCTCTCCCAGCACGGTTAGGAGCTAAGCCAGCCCGGAGCGCCGCTCTGTGCCATCGGCGTGAGCCCGGCCCCCCGTACAACACAGCTCCGCCGAGCCAGTTCTCCCACAGCAAAGGGGCCCGCACGCGGAGCTGCCCTTCCTTCCTCGCCTTCCCTGGCCAGCACTCGGACAGCGAAGCGCACGGCGGTGAACTGCACCTGCCTCGCCTCCAGGCGCTCTGGGGTACACACCCCTTCAAGCTCACTCTCGCTCTCGGCACAGGGCAGCTGCCAGAAGCGCAAACGCGCAGCCGTGCCTCCCACACCACAGCTCTCAGGGCTTAAGCGCTCCTTGTGCCCCTCCCCTCCCGTTGCCACCGTTCTCACGGCCAAAACCACGCGGGCGCTCCGTGCTTGCCCACCTCCTGCTAGCCGTACCGACCCTCTGTCTCCCTGTCGCCATTGGCAGAGAGCCCTGCTCCGACACTGCCAAACGTCCAGCCGGTTCTCCCACAGCAAAGGCGCCAGCACGCAGAGCTCCCGCTGCTCCTCACCTTCCTTTGTCAGCGCGTTCACAGCCAAACACACGACGGTGAACTGCACTCGCTTCTCCCCCAGGCACTTCCCAATCCGCGTTGTCAAGCTCCCGCTCGCTTCTCGGCACAGCCCAGCTGCCAAAGGGCAAGCGTCCGCCGTGGCTTTGCCTGCGAAAGCGCTGGCAAGGCGAGGCGAAGACCCGCAAGAGCTCTCAGCCCGGAGAGCCATGTACGGCGTGGGAGAGAGCGCCGGACGCTTGCCGTTTGGGAGCTGCTCTGTGCCGAGAGCGAGCGTGAGCTTGAGAATGCCTGCGGATTGGGAGAGTGCTGGGAGGCAAGGCAAGGGCAGGTGCCCGGAGGGTGTTTGCCTGCGAAAGCGCTGGCAAGGCGAGGTGAGGATCCGCGAGAGCGCTCAGCCCTGACAGCTAGGGCACGGCGTGGGAGAAATCGCCGGACGCTTGCGCTTTGGGAGCCGGTCGTCTCTCCCACAGCTCTCTCCCAGCACGGTTAGGAGCTAAGCCAGCCCGGAGCGCCGCTCTGTGCCATCGGCGTGAGCCCGGCCCCCCGTACAACACAGCTCCGCCGAGCCAGTTCTCCCACAGCAAAGGGGCCCGCACGCGGAGCTGCCCTTCCTTCCTCGCCTTCCCTGGCCAGCACTCGGACAGCGAAGCGCACGGCGGTGAACTGCACCTGCCTCGCCTCCAGGCGCTCTGGGGTACACACCCCTTCAAGCTCACTCTCGCTCTCGGCACAGGGCAGCTGCCAGAAGCGCAAACGCGCAGCCGTGCCTCCCACACCACAGCTCTCAGGGCTTAAGCGCTCCTTGTGCCCCTCCCCTCCCGTTGCCACCGTTCTCACGGCCAAAACCACGCGGGCGCTCCGTGCTTGCCCACCTCCTGCTAGCCGTACCGACCCTCTGTCTCCCTGTCGCCATTGGCAGAGAGCCCTGCTCCGACACTGCCAAACGTCCAGCCGGTTCTCCCACAGCAAAGGCGCCAGCACGCAGAGCTCCCGCTGCTCCTCACCTTCCTTTGTCAGCGCGTTCACAGCCAAACACACGACGGTGAACTGCACTCGCTTCTCCCCCAGGCACTTCCCAATCCGCGTTGTCAAGCTCCCGCTCGCTTCTCGGCACAGCCCAGCTGCCAAAGGGCAAGCGTCCGCCGTGGCTTTGCCTGCGAAAGCGCTGGCAAGGCGAGGCGAAGACCCGCAAGAGCTCTCAGCCCGGAGAGCCATGTACGGCGTGGGAGAGAGCGCCGGACGCTTGCCGTTTGGGAGCTGCTCTGTGCCGAGAGCGAGCGTGAGCTTGAGAATGCCTGC
>NW_027461413.1:0-30598 GCF_030463565.1 Pelecanus crispus | reverse complement strand
GGGGGTCTCGCTGGCCCCGCACAGGTTCTCGCTGTACACGCGGAACACGTACTCGTTGCCCATCACCAGCTCCGACACCGTGCAGTGGGGCGGCCCCGCGTTGTGCTCGTACACCGTGAACCACTCCTGGGGGCAGCGGGGGCTTGGGGGGCAGCCGGGGGGCAGCCGGGGGGCTGGGGGGCAGCCGGGGCCACGGGGGGCATGGGGGCTGTGGGGGAGGCTGGGGGGCACGGGGGGCATGGGGGCTGGGGGGCAGCTGGGGTTGGGGGCAGCCAGGGGCTGGGGGGGCACGGGGGGCATGGGGGCTGGGGGCAGCCAGGGGGCTGGGGGGCACGGGGGCATGGGCTTGGGGGGCAGCCAGGGGGCACAGGGGCTGGGGGGCAGCTGGGGTTGGGGGCAGCCAGGGGGCTGGGGGGAGCTGGGGGGCAGCTGGGGTTGGGGGGCAGCCTGGGGGGCACGGGGGGCATGGGGGCTGGGGGGCAGCCAGGGGGCTGGGGGGCACGGGGGGCATGGGGGCTGGGGGGCAGCCAGGGGGCACAGGGGGCTGGGGGGCAGCTGGGGTTGGGGGGCAGCCAGGGGGCTGGGGGGCAGCTGGGGGGCAGCTGGGGTTGGGGGGCAGCCAGGGCTGGGGCACGGGGGGGCACGGGGGGCATGGGGGGCTGGGGGGGCAGCCAGGGGGGCTGGGGGGCACGGGGGCATGGGGGCTGGGGGGCAGCCAGGGGGCACAGGGGCTGGGGGGGCAGCTGGGGTTGGGGGGCAGCCAGGGGCTGGGGGGCACGGGGGGCATGGGGGCTGGGGGGCAGCCAGGGGGGCTGGGGGGGCACGGGGGGGCATGGGGGGCTGGGGGGCAGCCAGGGGGCTGGGGGGCAGCTGGGGTTGGGGGGCAGCCAGGGGCTGGGGGGCACGGGGGGCATGGGGGCTGGGGGGCAGCCAGGGGGCTGGGGGGCAGCTGGGGTTGGGGGGCAGCTGGGGGGCAGCCGGGGGCCTGGGGGCACAGGGGCTGGGGGGGAAGCTGGGGGGCACGGGGGCAGCCGGGGGACAGTGGGCTGGGGGGCAGCCGGGGGGCTGGGGGGCAGCTGGGGGCAGCTGGGGTTGGGGGCAGCTGGGGGGGCACGGGGGCTTGGGGGCAGCGGGGGCTGGGGGCAGCAGGGGGCTGGGGGCAGAGGGCACTTGGGGGGCAGTTAAGGGACCAGTGGGGGACAGTTGAGGGGGCACTGGGGGGGACACTTAGGGGGCAGTTGGGGGGCACTTAGGGGCAGTTGGGGGTCTAGGGGGGCATTGGGGCACTTAGGGGGCAGTTGGGGAGCAGCAGGGGCACGTTGGGGGCAGTGGGGGCACTTAGGGGCAGTTGGGGGGCACTTAGGGGGCAGTTGGGGGTCTAGGGGGGCATTGGGGGCACTTAGGGGGCAGTTGGGGAGCAGCAGGGGCACGTTGGGGGCAGTGGGGGCACTTAGGGGGCAGTTGGGGGGCACTTAGGGGGCAGTTGGGGGTCTAGGGGGCATTGGGGGCACTTAGGGGGCAGTTGGGGGCAGGCAGGGGCACGTTGAGGGCAGTGGGGGCACTTAGGGGGCAGTTGGGGGGCAGCGGGGGCACGTTGGGGGCAGTTGGGGCAGTGGGGTCACATAGGGGCAGTTGGGGGGCAGTGGGGGCAGCAGGGGCACTTAGGGGGCAGTTGGGGGGCAGGGGGGGCACTTAGGGGGCAGGGGGGGGGCAGTTGGGGGCAGGAGGGGCACTTAGGGGGCAGGGGGGCACTTAGGGGGCACTTAGGGGGCAGGGGGGCACTTAGGGGCAGGGGGGCAGTTGGGGGCAGGGGGGGCACTTAGGGGGCAGGGGGGCACTTAGGGGGCACTTAGGGGCAGGGGGGCACTTGGGGGGCAGGGGGGCACTTAGGGGGCACTTAGGGGGCAGGGGGGGCACTTAGGGGGCAGGGGGGCACTTGGGGGGCGCCCCCTCACCATGGTCCTCTTGTCGGCCTTCTGCACGGTGTAGCCGGTGACCTCGCAGTTGCCGTCGTCCTGGGGGGGGCTCCCACTCCAGCAGCGCGTTGAAGCCCCAAACCTCCTTCACCCGCACCCCCCGCGGCGGGCCCGGACGCTCTGCGGCACCCACGGCACCCACCGTCACCCGCGCACCCACCCGCACCCCACGGCACCCGCGGCACCCACCGTCACCCACGGCACCCATGGCACCCACGGCACCCACCCGCACCCGCGGCACCCACCCGCACCCCACGGCACCCACGGCACCCCACGGCACCCATGGCACCCATGGCACCCACGGCACCCCACCCGCACCCATGGCACCCACCGGCACCCACCCGCACCCATGGCACCCACGGCACCCACCCGCACCCCGCGGCACCCATGGCACCCACGGCACCCACCCGCACCCATGGCACCCACCCGCACCCCACGGCACCCCATGGCACCCACGGCACCCACGGCACCCACCGTCACCCACGGCACCCATGGCACCCATGGCACCCACGGCACCCACGGCACCCACCGTCACCCACGGCACCCATGGCACCCATGGCACCCACGGCACCCACCCGCACCGCCCAGCACCCATGGCACCCACGCACCCACCCGCACCCCCCGCAGCGGGCCCGCCACTCTGCGGCACCCACGGCACCCCACGGCCCCCACCACACCCCATGGCATCCCACGGCACCCCACAGCACCCCATGGCACCCACCGTCACTCACCGCACCCACGGCACCCACCGCACCCCATGGCACCCACCCACACCCCCTGCGGCAGGCCCGGACGCTCTGTGGCACCCATGGCACCCACGGCACCCACCCGCACCCATGGCACCCACCCGCACCCCACGGCACCCCGCGGCACCCATAGCACCCACCCGCACCCCACGGCACCCACAGCACCCATGGCACCCATGGCACCCACGGCACCCACCGGCACCCACCCGCACCCCGCAGCACCCCACAGCACCCATGGCAACCACGGCACCCACCCGCACCCATGGCACCCACGGCACCCACCCGCACCCCGCGGCACCCCACGGCACCCATGGCACCCACAGCACCACCGCACCCCACGGCACCCATGGCACCCACGGCACCTACCCGCACCCCACGGACCCCACAGCACCCACTGCACCCCACCCGCACCCCACAGCACCCCACGGCACCCACCTGCACCCACCCGCACCCCACGGCACCCACGGCACCCACCGTAGCGGGCCCGGCCGCTCTGCGGCACCCGCTGGCACCCACGGCACCCACTGTCACCCGCTGGCACCCACTGGCATCCACCAGCACCCACGGTCACCCAGCCCCCTCAGCCCCCCCCAGACGGGCCCAAACACCCCCGGTGCGCTGCTCCCAGTGCCCCCAGTGCCTCCCAGCCCAGTGCGCCCAGTACCCCCAGTGTGCCCAGTACCCCCAGTCCCAGTGCGCCCAGTACAGCTCAGCCCAGTGCGCCCAGTACAGCCTGTCCCAGTGCGCCCAGTACAGCTCAGCCCAGTGTGCCCAGTACCCCCAGTGTGCCCAGTACCCCCAGTCCCAGTGCGCCCAGTACAGCTCAGCCCAGTGCGCCCAGTACAGCCTGTCCCAGTGCGCCCAGTACCCCCAGTGTGCCCAGTACCCCCAGTCCCAGTGCACCCAGTACAGCTCAGCCCAGTGCGCCCAGTACAGCCTGTCCCAGTGCGCCCAGTACAGCTCAGCCCAGTGTGCCCAGTACCCCCAGTGTGCCCAGTACCCCCAGTCCCAGTGCGCCCAGTACAGCTCAGCCCAGTGCGCCCAGTACAGCCTGTCCCAGTGCGCCCAGTACCCCCAGTGTGCCCAGTACCCCCAGTCCCAGTGCACCCAGTACAGCTCAGCCCAGTGCGCCCAGTACAGCCTGTCCCAGTGCACCCAGTACAGCTCAGCCCAGTGTGCCCAGTACCCCCAGTGTGCCCAGTACCCCCAGTCCCAGTGCGCCCAGTACAGCTCAGCCCAGTGCGCCCAGTACAGCCTGTCCCAGTGCGCCCAGTACCCCCAGTGTGCCCAGTACCCCCAGTCCCAGTGCACCCAGTACAGCTCAGCCCAGTGCGCCCAGTACCCCCAGGGTGCCCAGTACCCCCAGTCCCAGTGCGCCCAGTACAGCTCAGCCCAGTGCGCCCAGTACAGCCTGTCCCAGTGCGCCCAGTACAGCTCAGCCCAGTGTGCCCAGTACCCCCAGTGTGCCCAGTACCCCCCAGTCCCAGTGCACCCAGTACAGCTCAGCCCAGTGCGCCCAGTACAGCCTGTCCCAGTGCGCCCAGTGCCTCCCAGCCCAGTGTGCCCAGTACCCCCAGTGTGCCCAGTACCCCCAGTCCCACTGCACCCAGTACAGCTCAGCCCAGTGGTCCCAGTACAGCCTGTCCCAGTGCTCCCAGTGCAGCCTGTCCCAGTGCAACCCAGTGCTCCCAGTACATCCAGTGCCCACCGATGACATGGACGCCCAGGGTGGCCGTGTCCTCCATGTTCTCAACCTGCATCGCACCACGCCAGCCCAGTCCCAGTGCTCCCAGTACAGCTCAGCCCAGTGCTCCCAGTACAGCTCAACCCAGTGCTCCCAGTGCAGCCTGTCCCAGTGCTCCCAGTACAGCTCCCAGTGCTCCCAGTACAGCTCAGCCCAGTGCTCCCAGTACAGCTCAACCCAGTGCTCCCAGTGCAGCCTGTCCCAGTGCTCCCAGTACAGCTCCCAGTGCTCCCAGTACAGCTCAGCCCAGTGCTCCCAGTACAGCTCAACCCAGTGCTCCCAGTGCAGCCTGTCCCAGTGTGCCCAGTACAACCTGTCACAGTGTGCTCAGTACAGCTCAGCCCAGCGCCCCCAGTACAGCCTGTCGCAGTGCCCCCAGTCCCAGCCCTCCCAGTCCATCCCCTCCAGTGCTCCCAGTACAGCTCAGCCCAGTGCGCCCAGTGCAGCCTGTCCCAGTGCTCCCAGTGCAGCCTGTCCCAGTGCTCCCAGTGCTCTCAGTGCCCACCAACGACACGCAATGGGAATGCCCTCCGTGTTCCCAACCTGCCTCGCACCGGGTGGTGCCAGCCCGGCTCCCCCATCCCAGTGCCCCCCAGTCCCAGTGCTCCCAGTGCCCCCAGTCCCAGTGCCCCCAGTGCCCCCAGTGCCCACCGACGACGCGGAGCTGCAGGGTGGCCGTGTCCTCCATGTTCTCCATCCGCATCGCACCACGCGATGCCAGCCCAGCTCCCCATCCCACTGCTCCCACTGCTCCCAGTCCATCCCCTCCAGCGCTCCCAGCGCTCCCAGTGCCCCCAGTCCCAGCGCTCCCAGTGCCCACCGACGACGCGGAGCTGCAGGGTGGCCGTGTCCTCCATGTTCTCCATCCGCATCGCACCACGCGATGCCAGCCCAGCTCCCCATCCCACTGCTCCCACTGCTCCCAGTCCATCCCCTCCAGCGCTCCCAGCGCTCCCAGCGCTCCCAGTGCCCCCAGTCCCAGCGCTCCCAGTGCCCCCGGTGCCCACCGACGACGCAGAGCTGCAGGGTGACCACGTCCTCCATGTTCTCCATCTGCATCGCACCACGCGATGCCAGCCCAGCTCCCCATCCCACTGCTCCCACTGCTCCCAGTGCCCCCGGTCCCAGCGCTCCCAGTGCTCCCAGCACTCCCAGTCCCAGCGCTCCCAGCACTCCCAGTGCCCCCGGTGCCCACCGACGACGCAGAGCTGCAGGGTGACCACGTCCTCCATGTTCTCCATCTGCATCGCACCACGCGATGCCAGCCCAGCTCCCCATCCCACTGCTCCCACTGCTCCCAGTGCCCCCGGTCCCAGCGCTCCCAGTGCTCCCAGCACTCCCAGTCCCAGCGCTCCCAGCACTCCCAGTGCCCCCAGTGCCCACCGACGACGCGGAGCTGCAGGGTGACCACGCCCTCCATGTTCTCCATCTGCATCGCACCACGCGATGCCAGCCCAGCTCCCCATCCCACTGCTCCCACTGCTCCCAGTGCCCCCGGTCCCAGCGCTCCCAGTGCTCCCAGCACTCCCAGTCCCAGCGCTCCCAGCACTCCCAGTGCCCCCGGTGCCCACCGACGACGCGGAGCTGCAGGGTGACCACGTCCTCCATGTTCTCCATCTGCATCGCACCACGCGATGCCAGCCCAGCTCCCCATCCCACTGCTCCCACTGCTCCCAGTGCCCCCGGTCCCAGCGCTCCCAGTGCTCCCAGCACTCCCAGTCCCAGCGCTCCCAGCACTCCCAGTGCCCCCAGTGCCCACCGACGACGCGGAGCTGCAGGGTGACCACGCCCTCCATGTTCTCCATCTGCATCGCACCACGCGATGCCAGCCCAGCTCCCCATCCCACTGCTCCCACTGCTCCCAGTCCATCCCCTCCAGCGCTCCCAGCGCTCCCAGCGCTCCCAGTGCCCACCGACGACGCGGAGCTGCAGGGTGGCCGTGTCCTCCATGTTCTCGATCTGCAGGTGCAGCTGGTAGGGCCCCGAGTGCTGCCGCGCGGGCCCGCCCGGATGAAGAAGACGGTGTCGGTGTCGGAGGTGCGGATGTGGATGTCCTCCCCCAGCGCCTTGCCCTCCTTCGTCCAGGTCACCCGCGGCCGCGGCTTCCCCTGTGGGACCCACGGCGCTGTGGGGCTGCCCTGTGGTGCTGTGGGGGCTGGCGGCTGCCCCATAGCGCCGTGGGGCAGCGAATTTCCGATAGCGCTATGGAGCTGTAGTTTTACCCTATGGCACTACAGGGCTGGGAGCTTCCCCTATAGCGCTATGGGGCTGCGAGCTTAACCTGTACCGCTATGGGGCTGTGAGCTTCCCCTATAGCGCTGTGGGGCTGCGAGCTTCCCCTATAGCGCTATGGGGCTGTGAGCTTAACCTGTACCGCTATGGGGCTGTGAGCTTCCCCTATAGCGCTGTGGGGCTGTGAGCTTCCCCTATAGCGCTGTGGGGCTGCGAGCTTAACCTGTACCGCTATGGGGCTGTGAGCTTCCCCTATAGCGCTGTGGGGCTGTGCCCCCTGCCATGGGGCTGTGAGCTTCCCGTATAGCGCCGTGGGGCTGGGACCTTCCCCTATAGTGCTGTGGGGCTGGGAGCTTCCCCTATAGCGCTGTGGGGCTGGGAGCTTCCCCTATAGTGCTATGGGGCTGCAAGCTTAACCTGTACCGCTATGGGGCTGTGAGCTTCCCCTATAGCGCTGTGGGGCTGCAAGCTTAACCTGTACCGCTATGGGGCTGTGAGCTTCCCCTATAGCGCTGTGGGGCTGTGAGCTTCCCCTATAGCGCTGTAGGGCTGTGCCCCCCGCTGTGGGGCAGCAAGCTTCCCCTATAGCGCCGTGGGGCTGTGAGCTCACCCTATAGCGCTATGGGGCTGTGAGCTTCCCCGATAGAGCTGTGGGGCTGTGAGCTCACCCTATAGCACCATGGGGCTGTGCCCCCCGCCGTGGGGCAGCAAGCTTCCCCTATAGCGCTGTGGGGCTGTGAGCTTACCCTATAGCGCTGTGGGGCTGTGAGCTCACCCTATAGCGCTGTGGGGCTGTGAGCTCACCCTATAGCACCATGGGCTGTGCCCCCCGCCGTGGGGCAGCGAGCTTCCCCTATAGCGCCGTGGGGCTGTGAGCTTACCCTATAGCACTGTGGGGCTGTGAGCTCACCCTATAGCACCATGGGGCTGTGCCCCCCCGCCGTGGGGCAGCGAGCTTCCCCTATAGCACCGTGGGGCTGTGAGCTTACCCTATAGCACCGTGGGGCTGTGAGCTCACCCTATAGCACCATGGGGCTGTGCCCCCCGCCGTGGGGCAGCGAGCTTCCCCTATAGCGCCGTGGGGCTGTGAGCTCACCCTGTAGCGCTGTGGGGCTGTGAGCTCACCCTATAGCGCCGTGGGGCTGTGAGCTCACCCTGTAGCGCTGTGGGGCTGTGAGCTCACCCTATAGCGCCGTGGGGCTGTGCCCCCCGCCGTGGGGCAGCCCCCCCGCGCCCCTCACCTGGAAGGGGATGACGAGGTTGACCTGCTCCCCCACCTTCCTGACGTAGGTCTGCCGCAGCTGCCGCGGCAGCCGGATTTTGGGGCGCTCTGGGGGGGAGATGGAGAGGAGCCGTGGGGCGGGGGCGAGCCCGGGGGCAGGGGGGCTGCCCCACACCCCACGCCCCCCCCTCTCTGCCCCACGGCCGCCCCACGGGCACGCACCCACGATCTCGCGGATGGTGACGGGCTGGGCCAGCGTGGCCGGGGGGCTCTTGCCGGCGATGTTGACCCCGATGACGCGGAAGAGCAGCTTCTCCCCCGTGGGCAGCCCCCGCACCGTGAAGCCGCAGCGCTCCACCAGCTCCGTGTTGGCCGGGACCCACTCCTCCGCTGGGGGGCAGGGTTGGGGGGCACGGGGTCGGGGGGTGGGGTCGGGGGGCAAGGGTTGGGGGCACAGGGTTGGGGATATGGGGTTGGGGGGGTGGGTTGGGGTGGTGTGGGGTCGGGGATATGGGGTTGGGGGGCAGGGTTGGGGGGGCAGGAGATTGGGATATGGGGTTGGGGGGCAAGGGTTGGGGTGGTGTGGGGCTGGGGATACGGGGCTGGGGATATGGGGTTGGGGGCACAGGGTTGGGGGCACAGGGTTGGGGATATGGGGTTGGAGGGCAAGGATTGGGGTGGTGTGGGGCTGGGAATATGGGGCTGGGGGGCAGGGTTGGGGTGCTATGGGGTTGGGGGCACAGGATTGGGGATATGGGGTTGGGGGGCAGGGTTGGGGTGGTGTGGGGCTGGGGATATGGGGCTGGGGGGCAGGGTTGGGGGGCAGGAGGTTGGGGATATGGGGCTGGGGATATGGGGTTGGGGGCAGGGTTGGGGGCACAGGGTTGGGGATATGGGGTTGGGGGGGTGGGTTGGGGTGGTGTGGGGCTAGGAATATGGGGCTGGGGGGCAGGGTTGGGGGGGCAGGAGGTTGGGGATATGGGGCTGGGGATATGGGGTTGGGGGGCAGGGTTGGGGTGCTATGGGGTTGGGGGCACAGGATTGGGGATATGGGGTTGGGGGGCAGTAGGTTGGGATATGGGGTTGGGGGGCAGGGTTGGGGTGGTGTGGGGCTGGGGATATGGGGCTGGGGGGCAGGGTTGGGGGGCAGGAGGTTGGGGATATGGGGCTGGGGATATGGGGTTGGGGTGCTATGGGGCTGGGAATATGGGGCTGGGGAGCAGGGTTGAGGGGCAGGAGATTGGGATATGGGGTTGGGGGCAGGGTTGGGGTGCTATGGGGCTGGGGACACAGGATTGGGGATATGGGGTTGGGGGGTGGGGTTGGGGGGCAGGGTTAGGGGCACAGGGTTGGGGTGCTATAGGGCTGGGGATATGGGGTTGGGGGGCAGGATTGGGGTGGTGTGGGGCTGGGGATATGGGGTTGGGGGGCAGGAGGTTGGGATATGGGGCTGGGGGGCAGGGTTGGGGGGCAGGAGTTTGGGATATGGGGCTGGGGATATGGGGTTGGGGGGCAGGAGGTTGGGATATGGGGCTGGGGGGCAGGGTTGGGGGGCAGGAGGTTGGGATATGGGGCTGGGGGGCAGGGTTGGGGGGCAGGAGGTTGGGATATGGGGCTGGGGGGCAGGGTTGGGGATATGGGGTTGGGGGGCTGGGCGAGGCGGGCGAGGGGGCCGTGGGGCAGGGCCGTGGGGCAGGGCCGTGGGGCAGGGCTATGGGGCAGCCCCACTCACAGCCCTCGCGGCAGTACTCCACCAGGTAGCCGTCGATGCCCCCCGCCCCCACGCGCAGCGGCGGCCGCCACTTGAGCGTGGCCGTGGTGTCGGTGACGTCCTCCAGCAGCAGGTGGGTGGGCTCGCTCGTGGGGGCTGGGGGCACCCCCGTCACCCCCTGCGCCCCCACACCCCCGGGGCCACCCCGGCCCCCAGGACCCCCCAAACCCCTCCAGGACACCCAAAACCCCCTCCGGGACCCCCCAAACCCCCTCGATCCTCCCCCAGGACCCCCCCAAACCCCCTCAATCCTCCCCCAGGACCCCCCAAACCCTCTCGATCCTCCCCCAGACCCCCCAGGACCCCCCAACCCCCGCCAGGACCCCCCCAAACCCCCTCGATCCTCCCCCAGACCCCCAGGACCCCCCAAACCCCCTCTGGGACCCCCAAACCCCCTCTCTCCTCCCCCAGGACCCCCCAAACCCCCCTCTCTCCTCCCCCAAGACCCCCCAGGACCCCCCAGTACCCTTCAGGACCCCCCCAAATCCCCTCCAGGACCCCCCAATCCCCCCCCCCGGACCCCCAGGCCCCTCCAGGACCCCCCAACCCCCCCCTCTCTTCTCCCTCAGGCCCCCCCAGGACCCCCCAAACCCCCTCTCTTCTTCCCCAGGCCCCTCCAGGACCCCCCAACCCCCCCCCCAGGACCCCCCAAATCCCCCCCCAGGACCCCCCAGGCCCCTTCATAGCCCCCCAAATCCCCCCCAGGACCCCCCCAGGGCCCCTCCAGGACCCCCCAACCCCCCCCCCAGGACCCCCCAAATCCCCCCCCAGGACCCCCCAGGCCCCTTCATAGCCCCCCAAATCCCCCCCAGGACCCCCCAGGCCCCTCCAGGACCCCCCAAAGCCCCCCCCAGGACCCCCCAAATCCCCTCCAGGACCCCTCAATCCCCCCCCCAGGCCCCCCCACATCCCCCCCGCGCACCGATGGGCATGAAGGGCTGGGTGTTGTGGCTGGGCTGGGAGACGCCGATGGTGTTGACGGCGAAGACGCGCATCTCGTAGAGCACCCCCCTCGATCATGCGCGTGGACTCGAAGGTGGTCCCGGCATAGACCTCGAAGTTCAGCTTCACCCAGCGCATGGAGCCCTTCTTCTTCCTCTCCATCAGGTACCCTGGCGCGGGGGGCACGCGGGGGCACGCGTGGGCGGGGGCACGCGTGGGCAGGGGACACGCGTGGGCAGGGGACACGCATGGACAGGGGACATGCATGGGCAGGGAGATGTGTAGGCAGGGACACATGGGCAAGGGACACACGGGCAAGGGACACACATGGGCAAGGAGATGTGTGGGCAGGGGACACGCGTGGGCAGGGGACACGCGTGGGCAGGGGACACACATGGACAGGGGACATGCATGGGCAGGGAGATGTGTAGGCAGGGACACATGGGCAAGGGACACATGGGCAAGGGACACACATGGGCAAGGAGATGTGTGGGCAGGGGACACGCGTGGGCAGGGGACACGCGTGGGCAGGGGACACGCATGGACAGGGGACATGCATGGGCAGGGAGATGTGTAGGCAGGGACACATGGGCAAGGGACACACGGGCAAGGGACACACATGGGCAAGGAGATGTGTGGGCAGGGGACACGCGTGGGCAGGGGACACGCGTGGGCAGGGGACACGCATGGACAGGGGACATGCATGGGCAGGGAGATGTGTAGGCAGGGACACATGGGCAAGGGACACACGGGCAAGGGACACACATGGGCAAGGAGATGTGTGGGCAGGGGACACGCGTGGGCAGGGGACACGCGTGGGCAGGGGACACGCATGGACAGGGGACATGCATGGGCAGGGAGATGTGTAGGCAGGGACACATAGGCAAGGGACACATGGGCAAGGGACACACATGGGCAAGGAGATGTGTGGGCAGGGGACACACGTGGGCAGGGACTCACGTGTGGGCAGGGACTCACGTGGGCAGGGGACATGTGTGGGCAGGGGACATGTGTGGGCAGGGGACACGCATGGGCAGGGGACATGCATGGACAGGGAGATGTGTAGGCAGGGACACATGGGCAAGGGACACACATGGGCAAGGAGATGTGTGGGCAGGGGACACGCGTGGGCAGGGGACACGCGTGGGCAGGGGCAGGCAGTGACATGGGTGGGGACACGTGTGGGCAGGGAGATGTGCGGGGCAGGGAGATGCGTGGGCAGGGAACACACGTGGGCAGGGAGACATGTGGACAAGGGACACACGTGGGCAGGGGACACGCGTGGGCAGGGACTCACGTGGGCAGGGGACACGTGTGGGCAGGGGACACGCATGGGCAGGGACTCACGTGGGCAGGGACTCACGTGTGGGCAGGGACTCACGTGGGCAGGGGACATGTGTGGGCAAGGGACACGAGTGGGCAGGGGCATGCGTGGGCAGGGGGCATGCATGGGCAGGGGACGTGTGGGCAGGGACATGCGTGGGCAAGGGAGATGTGTGGGCAGGGACACGTGTGGGCAGGGGACACACATGGGCAGGGGACACACATGGGCAGGGGCAGGCAGTGACATGGATGGGTGGGGACACGTGTGGGCAGGGAGATGTGCGGGACAGGGAGATGCGTGGGCAGGGAGACATGTGGACAAGGGACACGCGTGGGCAGGGGACACGCGTGGGCAGGGGACACGCATGGGCAGGGACTCACGTGGGCAGGGGACACGTGTGGGCAGGGGACACGCATGGGCAGGGACTCACGTGGGCAGGGACTCACGTGTGGGCAGGGACTCACGTGTGGGCAGGGGACACGTGTGGGCAGGGGACACGCGTGGGCAGGGGACACGCGTGGGCAGGGACTCACGTGGGCAGGGGACACGCATGGGCAGGGGACACGCATGGGCAGGGACTCACGTGGGCAGGGACTCACGTGTGGGCAGGGGACACGTGTGGGCAGGGGACACGAGTGGGCAGGGGACACGAGTGGGCAGGGGCATGCGTGGGCAGGGGGCATGCATGGGCAGGGGACGTGTGGGCAGGGACATGCGTGGGCAGGGGACACACATGGGCAGGGGCAGGCAGTGACATGGATGGGTGGGGACACGTGTGGGCAGGGAGATGTGCGGGGCAGGGAGATGCGTGGGCAGGGAACACGCGTGGGCAGGGAGACATGTGGACAAGGGACACACGTGGGCAGGGGACATGCATGGGCAGGGGACACGCGTGGGCAGGGGACACGCGTGGGCAGGGACTCCTCACGTGGGCAGGGGACGTGTGGGCAGGGGACACGAGTGGGCAGGGGCATGCGTGGGTGGGGGGCACGCGTGGGCAGGGGACGTGTGGGCAAGGGAGATGTGTGGGCAGGGACACGTGTGGGCAGGGGACACACATGGGCAGGGGATGTTGGCAGGGAGACACGTGGGCAGGGAGACACGTGGGCAGGGGACACGCGTGGGCAGGGGACACGCGTGGGCAGGGGCAGGCAGTGACATGGATGGGTGGGGAGACACATGGGCAGGGACACACGTGGGCAAGGAGATGTGAGGGCAGGGAGATGCGTGGGCAGGGGACACACGTGGGCAGGGAACACGCGTGCATGGGCAGGGAGACGTGTGGACAGGGGAGACGTGGGCAGGGACAGGCAGTGACACGGATGGGTGGGGAGATACGTGGGCAAGGGACACGCATGGGCAACGAGATGTGAGGGCAGGGAGATGCGTGGGCAGGGGACACGCGTGGGCAGAGATGGGCACAGGCAGGACACGCGTGGGCAGGGACGGGCACGGGCAGGACACGCGCGGGCAGGGACGGGCACGGGCAGGACATGCGTGGGCAGGCAGTGGCACGGGCAGGACACGCGTGGGCAGGGATGGGTGTGGGCAGGACACGCGTGGGCAGGCAGTGGTGCGGGCAGGACACGCGTGGGCAGGGATGGGTGTGGGCAGGACACGCGTGGGCAGGCAGTGGTGCGGGCAGGACACGCGTGGGCAGGCAGTGGTGCGGGCAGGACACGCGTGGGCAGAGATGGGCACAGGCAGGACACGCGTGGGCAGGGACAGGCACGGGCAGGACACGCGTGGGCAGGCAGTGGTGCGGGCAGGACACGCGTGGGCAGGGATGGGTGTGGGCAGGACACGCGTGGGCAGGCAGTGGTGCGGGCAGGACACGCGTGGGCAGGCAGTGGTGCGGGCAGGACACGCGTGGGCAGAGATGGGCACAGGCAGGACACGCGTGGGCAGGGACGGGCACGGGCAGGACACGTGTGGGCAGGCAGTGGTGCGGGCAGGACACGCGTGGGCAGGGATGGGTGTGGGCAGGACACGCGTGGGCAGGCAGTGGTGCGGGCAGGACACGCGTGGGCAGGACACGCGTGGGCAGGGACCAGCGTGGGCAGGACACACGTGGGCAGGCAGTGGCGTGGGCAGGACACATGTGGGCAGGGATGGGCACGGGCAGGACACGCGTGGGCAGGACACGCGTGGGCAGGACACGCGTGGGCAGGGACCAGCGTGGGCAGGACACACGTGGGCAGGCAGTGGCGTGGGCAGGACATGCGTGGGCAGGGATGGGCACGGGCAGGACACGCGTGGGCAGGACACGCGTGGGCAGGGATGGGCACGGGCAGGACACGCGTGGGCAGGGACGGGCGTGGGCAGGACACGCGTGGGCAGGCAGTGGTGCGGGCAGGACACGCGTGGGCAGGGATGGGTGTGGGCAGGACACGCGTGGGCAGGCAGTGGTGCGGGCAGGACACGCGTGGGCAGGCAGTGGTGCGGGCAGGACACGCGTGGGCAGAGATGGGCACAGGCAGGACACGCGTGGGCAGGGACGGGCACGGGCAGGACACGCGTGGGCAGGCAGTGGTGCGGGCAGGACACGCGTGGGCAGGGATGGGTGTGGGCAGGACACGCGTGGGCAGGCAGTGGTGCGGGCAGGACACGCGTGGGCAGGACACGCGTGGGCAGGGACCAGCGTGGGCAGGACACACGTGGGCAGGCAGTGGCGTGGGCAGGACACATGTGGGCAGGGATGGGCACGGGCAGGACACGCGTGGGCAGGACACACATGGGCAGGGATGGGCACGGGCAGGACACGCGTGGGCAGGGATGGGCACGGGCAGGACACGCGTGGCACTCACCGGTGACCGGCTGCCCCCCGTCGTACTTGGGGGGCTCCCAGGCCAGCACGGCCCAGTCCTCCCCCACCGAGGTGATGCGCACGGCCTCGGGGGGGTCGGGCACGTCTGCGGGGACACGCGGGGACACGCGGGGACACGCGCTGGCACGGGGGCACACGCGGCACCCCCCGCCTGGGTACCCCCTCCCCGTGTCCCCCTGTCCCCTGCCCCACATCCCCGTGTCCCCTCGTCCCAGCCCCACACCGTGTCCCCTGCCACCCCCATGTCCCCTGTCCCCACATCCCCCACGTCCCCGTGCCCCCAGCCCCACGTCCCCGTGTCCCCTGCCACCCCCATGTCCCCTGTCCCCACATCCCCCACGTCCCCCTGTCCCCAGCCCCACGTCCCCGTCCCCTGCCACCCCCTGTGTCCCCCTCGTCCCCACGTCCCCGTGCCCCCTGCCACCCCACGTCCCCTCGTCCCAGCCCCACGTCCCCGTGTCCCCTGCACCCCCGTGTCCCCTCGTCCCCATATCCCCGTGTCCCCTCCTCCCAGCCCCACACCCCCACGTCCCCGTGTCCCCTGCCACTCCTGTGTCCCCTCGTCCCCAGCATCCCCCGTGTCCCCAGCCCCACGTCCCCTCGCCCCCTGCCACCCCTGTGTCCCCTCGTCCCCACGGCCCCGTGCCCCCTGACACCCCACGTCCCCTCGTCCCCACGTCCCTGTGCCCCCTGACACCCCACGTCCCCTCGTCCCCACATCCCTGTGCCCCCTGACACCCCACGTCCCCTCGTCCCCACGTCCCTGTGCCCCCTGACACCCCACGTCCCCTCGTCCCCACGGCCCCGTGCCCCCTGCCACCCCTGTGTCCCCTCGTCCCCCACGTCCCCGTGCCCCCTGACACCCCACGTCCCCTCGTCCCCACGTCCCTATGCCCCCTGACACCCCACGTCCCCTCGTCCCCACGTCCCTGTGCCCCCTGACACCCCACGTCCCCTCGTCCCCACGTCCCCGTGCCCCCTGACACCCCACGTCCCCTCGTCCCCACGTCCCTATGCCCCCTGACACCCCACGTCCCCTCGTCCCCACGTCCCTATGCCCCCTGACACCCCGCGTCCCCTCGTCCCCACGTCCCTGTGTCCCCTGACACCCCACGTCCCCTCGTCCCCACATCCCTGTGCCCCCTGACACCCCACGTCCCCTCGTCCCCACGTCCCCGTGCCCCCTGACACCCCACGTCCCCCTCGTCCCCACGGCCCCGTGCCCCCTGCCACCCCTGTGTCCCCTCGTCCCCACGTCCCCGTGCCCCCTGACACCCCACGTCCCCTCGTCCCCACGTCCCTGTGTCCCCTGACACCCCCATGTCTCCTCATCCCCAGCATCCCCCACGTCCCCGTGTCCCCAGCCACCCCCCTGTCCCCTCGTCCCCACGGCCCCGTGTCCCCAGCCCCTCGTCCCCATGCCCCCTGCCACCCCCCATCCCCTCGTCCCCAGCCCCTTGTCCCCATGCCCCCTGCACCCCCACGTCCCCGTGTCCCCTGACACCCCCGTGTCCTCTCATCCCCAGCCCCTCGTCCCCGTGTCCCCTGCACCCCCGTGTCCCCTGCACCCCCGTGTCCCCGTGTCCCCTGCACCCCCGTGTCCCCAGCCCCCCGCACCCCTGTGTCCCCAGCCCCCCGTCCCCGTGTCCCCTGCACCCCCATGTCCCCGTGTCCCCTGCACCCCCATGTCCCCAGCCCCCCGTCCCCGTGTCCCTTGCACCCCCATGTCCCCATGTCCCCTGCACCCCCATGTCCCCTGCACCCCCGTGTCCCCAGCCCCTCGTCCCCGTGTCCCCTGCACCCCCATGTCCCCTGCACCCCCATGTCCCCAGCCCCTCGTCCCCGTGTCCCCTGCACCCCCGTGTCCCCTGCACCCCCATGTCCCCGTGTCCCCTGCACCCCCGTGTCCCCGTGTCCCCTGCACCCCCATGTCCCCTGCACCCCCATGTCCCTGTGTCCCCTGCACCCCCGTGTCCCCTGCACCCCCGTGTCCCCGTGTCCCCTGCACCCCCATGTCCCCGTGTCCCCAGCCCCCTGTCCACCCCCGTGTCCCCTGCACCCCCATGTCCCCGTGTCCCCAGCCCCCTGTCCACCCCCGTGTCCCCTGCACCCCCGCGTTCCCCAGCCCCTCGTCCCCAGCCCCCCCGCCCCCGCCACCCCCCGTCCCCTCCTTACCGACCACCTTGACGAAGAGTGTGGCCGTGTCCTCCCCCACGGGGTTGGTCACGCGGATGGTGTAGCGCGCCTCGTCCCCGCGCTCCGCGCTCTCGATGACGAAGCTGCTCAGCTCCTTCTGCTCCTCCAGGTGGGCACGGCCCTCCCGCGCCGAAAACACCTGCGGGCGCGGGGACACGCGGACACCGTGGGGACACCGTGGGGACACAGGGACATCGTGGGGACACGGGGAGGTGTCACGGGGTGCGGGGGACACGGGGACATCATGGGGACACGGGGAGGTGTCACGGGGTGCGGGGACACGGGGACACCATGGGGACATGGGGACACAATGGGGACACAGGGAGGTGTCCAGGGACATGGGGACACGGGGACGTGTCACGGGGTGTGGGGACGTGGGGACACCATGGGGACACGGGGAGGTGTCACGGGGTGTGGGGACACGGGGACACCATGGGGACACTGTGGGGACACGGGGACATGGGGAGGTGTCACGGGGCAGGGGGACACGGGGACATGTCCAGGGACATGGGGACACGGGGACATAGGGACACGGGGCAGGGGGACACGGGGACACCATGGGGACACCATGGGGAGGTGTCACGGGGTGTGGGGACACGGGGACACCATGGGGACACGGGGAGGTGTCACGGAGCAGGGGGACACGGGGACACCATGGGGACACGGGGACACCATGGGGAGGTGTCACGGGGCAGGGGGACACGGGGACACCATGGGGACACGGGGACACGGGGAGGTGTCACGGGGTGTGGGGACACGGGGACACCATGGGGACACGGGGACATGGGGAGGTGTCACGGGGCAGGGGGACATGGGGACATGTCCAGGGACATAGGGACACGGGGACATGGGGACACGGGGACATAGGGACATAGGGACACGGGGCAGGAGGACATAGGGACACGGGGCAGGGGGACACGGGGACACCATGGGGACACGGGGAGGTGTCACGGGGCAAGGGGACACGGGGACACCATGGGGACACGGGGACACCATGGAGAGGTGTCACGGGGCAGGGGGACATGGGGAGGTGTCACGGGGCAGGGGGACACGGGGACGTGTCCAGAGACATGGGGACATGGGGACATAGGGACACGGGGCAGGGGGACATGGGGACACCATGGGGACACGGGGAGGTGTCACGGGGTGCGGGGACACGGGGACACCATGGGGACACGGGGAGGTGTCACGGGGCAAGGGGACACGGGGACACCATGGGGACACGGGGACACCATGGGGACACGGGGAGGTGTCACGGGGCAGGGGGACACGGGGACACCATGGGGACACGGGGAGGTGTCACGGGGTGCGGGGACACGGGGACACCATGGGGACACGGGGAGGTGTCACGGGGCAAGGGGACACGGGGACACCATGGGGACACGGGGAGGTGTCACGGGGTGCGGGGACACGGGGACACCATGGGGACACGGGGAGGTGTCACGGGGCAAGGGGACACGGGGACACCATGGGGACACGGGGAGGTGTCACGGGGCAGGGGGACACGGGGACACCATGGGGACACGGGGAGGTGTCACGGGGCAGGGGGACACGGGGACACCATGGGGACACGGGGACACCATGGGGACACGGGGAGGTGTCAGGGGGTGTGGGGACATGGGGACACCATGGGGACACGGGGAGGTGTCACGGGGCAGGGGGACACGGGGACACCATGGGGACACGGGGAGGTGTCAGGGGGTGTGGGGACATGGGGACACCATGGGGACACGGGGACACCATGGGGAGGTGTCACGGGGCAGGGGGACACGGGGACACCATGGGGACATGGGGAGGTGTCAGGGGGTGTGGGGACATGGGGACACCATGGGGACACGGGGACACCATGGGGAGGTGTCACGGGGCAGGGGGACACGGGGACACCATGGGGACATGGGGAGGTGTCACAGGGTGTGGGGACATGGGGACACCATGGGGAGGTGTCACGGGGCAGGGGGACACAGGGACGTGTCCAGGGACATGGGGACACGGGGGCATGGGGACACGGGGACATAGGGACATGGGGACACCATGGGGACATGGGGACACCGTGGGGAGGTGTCACGGGGCAGGGGGACACGGGGATGTGTCCAGGGACGTGGGGACATGGGGACACGGGGAGATGTCACGGGGCAGGGGGACACGGGGACACCATGGGGACATGGGGACACGGGTGGGGGACATGGGGCAGGGGGGACATAGGGACACGGGTGGGTGTCACGGGACATGGGGACATGTCACGGGGCAGGGGGACACAGGGACACAGGTGGGTGTCACGGGGCAGGGGGACATGTCCAGGGTCATGGGGACACGGGGAGGTGTCAGGGGTCCGGGGGACACGGGGACACGGGGACACGGGGAGGTGTCAGGGGTCCGGGGGACACGGGGACGTGGGGACGTGGGGACACGGGGGTGTGTATGGGGTGGTGGGGACACGGCCACAGGGTCATGGGGACACACGTGGGGACACGGGGGAGGGCGCGGGGATGTCACGGGTGGACAGGGGGCAGGGGGACACGGGGGGACACGGGACAGCCCAGAGTGGGGTGTGGGACACGGGACCCCCAGATGGGGACACAGGGACACGGGGGGACACGGGACCCCCCCAGACAGGGATGTGGGGACACGGGGGGGGGGGAAGGGGGACCCCCCAGAGGGGGATGTGGGGACACGGGGGGGGGGGAAGGGGGACCCCCCAGAGGGGGATGTGGGGACATGGGGGGGACCCGGGACCCCCCAGGCAGGGCCGTGGGGACACAGGGGGGACATGGGACCCCCCAGCTGGGGACACGGGGACACAGGGGGGTTATGGGACCCCCCAGGCGGGGACGTGGGGACCCGGGGGGAACCCAGGGGACCCCCAGATGGGGACACAGGGACACCGGGGGACAGGAGACCCCCAGAGGGGGATGTGGGGACACAGGGGGGGACAGGGGACCCCCCCAGCTGGGGACATGGGGACACAGGGGGGTTATGGGACCCCCCAGGCAGGGACGTGGGGACCCGGGGGGAACCCAGGGGACCCCCAGATGGGGACACAGGGGGGGACAGGGGACCCCCCCAGATGGGGATGTGGGGAGCCGAGGGGGGACAGGGGACCCCCAGAGGGGGACACGGGGGACACAGGACCCCCCAGATGGGGATGCAGGGACACGGGGGGGACAGGGGACCCCCCCAGAGGGGGATGTGGGGACACGGGGGGGACAGGGGACCCCCCCAGAGGGGGATGTGGGGACACGGGACCCCCCAGGCAGGGACACGGGGGGGACAGGGGACCCCCCCAGAGGGGGATGTGGGGACACGGGGGGGACAGGGGACCCCCCCAGAGGGGGATGTGGGGACACGGGACCCCCCAGGCAGGGACACGGGGGGGGACACGGGACCCCCCCAGAGGGGGATGTGGGGACACGGGACCCCCCAGATGGGGACACAGGGCCCTGGGGGGGACAGGGGACCCCCAGGCAGGGCCGTGGGGAGCCGGGACCCCCCGAGGGGGCCGCGGGCGTCACCTCGTCGCCCTTCATCCAGGTGACGGTGGGCGCGGGCTCCCCCGAGATGGGGACGTCGAGGCGCAGCTTGTTCCCCGCCACCACCACGATGGTGTTCGCCGCCGCCTTCCCCGAGCAGTCCAGGTGGATCTTGGGGGGCTCTGGGGGGGCACAGGGCGCTGGGGGCCTCGCTGCCCCCCAACTGCCCCCCCCAAACCTGGGGGCCTCGGCGCCCCCCAAGTGCCACCCCCTGGGGGCCTCGGCACCCCCCAAGTGCCCCCCACCCCGCCCCTGGGGGCCTCGGCACCCCCCAAGTGCCCCCCCCCCAAACCTGGGGGCCTCGGCACCCCCCAAGTGCCCCCCCCCAAACCTGGGGGCCTCGGTGCCCCCCAAGTGCCCCCCACCCCACCCCTGGGGGCCTCGGCACCCCCCAAGTGCCCCCCCCAAACCTGGGGGCCTTGGTGCCCCCCAAGTGCCCCCCACCCCGCCCCTGGGGGCCTCGGCACCCCCCAAGTGCCCCCCCCCCAAACCTGGGGGCCTCAGCACCCCCCAAGTGCCCCCCCCCAAACCTGGGGGCCTCAGCACCCCCCAAGTGCCACCCCCCGGGGGCCTCGGTGCCCCCCAAGTGCCCCCCACCCCGCCCCTGGGGGCCTCGGCACCCCCCAAGTGCCCCCCCCCAAACCTGGGGGCCTCGGCGCCCCCCAAGTGCCCCCCCCACCCCCCTCACCTTGCTTGGGGACGTACTCAACCTTGATCTCTGCAGGCGCAGGGAGCGAAGGGTTAACGGGGCGGGGGGGGCTCCCAAGGGCACCCGAGACCCCCACCCCCCCCCCCCCCCGGTGACGTTGAGACCCCCCCCGGTGACGTCGGTGTCCCCAGAGTGTGGCAGCTCCCCCCAAGCCGTGGGGGCGCCCCGACCCCCACCCTGCCCTGGGCGTCCCCAAAAGGGGCCCTGAGCCCCCCCACAACGCGTCCCCAAGGGGGCTGTGCCCCCCAGCCCCACAAGTGACCCCCAGCCCCCTAAGTGACCCCCAGCCCCACATGCGTCCCCAAGGGGGCTGTGCCCCCCAGCCCCACAAGTGACCCCCAGCCCCACACGTGTCCCCAAGGGGGCTGTGGCCCCCCGGCCCCACAAGTGCCCCCCCAGCCCCACGAGTGTCCCCAAGGGGCCCATGTGCCCCCAGCCCCACAAGTGACCCCCAGCCCCACGAGTGTCCCCAAGGGGGCTGTGTCCCCCCAGCCCCACAAGTGACCCCCCAGCCCCGTAAGTCTCCCCCCAGCCCCACGAGTGACCCCAAGGGGCCTGTGTCCCCCCAACCCCACAAGTGCCCCACAAGTGACCCCCCCCCAGCCCCACGAGTGACCCCAAGGGGCCTGTGCCCCCCCAGCCCCACAAGCGCCCCCCAGCCCCACAAGTGCCCCCCAGCCCCACGAGTGACCCCAAGGGGCCTGTGCACTGCCAGCCCCACAAGCGCCCCCCAGCCCCACAAGTGCCCCCCAGCCCTACAAGTGACCCCCAGCCCCACGAGTGACCCCAAGGAGCCTCTGTTCCCCCAGCCCCACAAGTGACCCCCAGCCCCACGAGTGACCCCAAGGGGCCTGTGCACTGCCAGCCCCACAAGTGCCCCCCAGCCCTACAAGTGACCCCCAGCCCCACGAGTGACCCCAAGGAGCCTCTGTTCCCCCAGCCCCACAAGTGACCCCCAGCCCCACGAGTGACCCCAAGGGGCCTGTGCCCTGCCAGCCCCACAAGTGCCCCCCAGCCCTACAAGTGACCCCCAGCCCCACGAGTGACCCCAAGGAGCCTCTGTCCCCCCAGCCCCACAAGTGCCCCCCAGCCCCACGAGTGACCCCAAGGGGCCTGTGCCCTGCCAGCCCCACAAGTGCCCCCCAGCCCTACAAGTGACCCCCAGCCCCACGAGTGACCCCAAGGAGCCTCTGTTCCCCCAGCCCCACAAGTGACCCCCAGCCCCACGAGTGACCCCAAGGGGCCTGTGCCCTGCCAGCCCCACAAGTGCCCCCCAGCCCTACAAGTGACCCCCAGCCCCACGAGTGACCCCAAGGAGCCTCTGTCCCCCCAGCCCCACAAGTGACCCCCAGCCCCACGAGTGACCCCAAGGGGCCTGTGCCCTGCCAGCCCCACAAGTGCCCCCCAGCCCTACAAGTGACCCCCAGCCCCACGAGTGACCCCAAGGAGCCTCTGTCCCCCCAGCCCCACAAGTGCCCCCCAGCCCCACGAGTGACCCCAAGGGGCCTGTGCCCTGCCAGCCCCACAAGTGCCCCCAGCCCTACAAGTGACCCCCAGCCCCACGAGTGACCCCAAGGAGCCTCTGTTCCCCCAGCCCCACAAGTGACCCCCAGCCCCACGAGTGACCCCAAGGGGCCTGTGCCCTGCCAGCCCCACAAGTGCCCCCCCAGCCCTACAAGTGACCCCCAGCCCCACGAGTGACCCCAAGGAGCCTCTGTCCCCCCAAGCCCCACAAGTGACCCCCAGCCCCACGAGTGACCCCAAGGAGCCTCTGTCCCCCCAGCCCCACAAGTGACCCCCAGCCCCACGAGTGACCCCAAGGGGCCTGTGCCCCCCCAGCCCCACAAGTGCCCCCCAGCCCCACAAGTGCGCCCCACCGAGGAAGTTGAGCTTGGCGGAGAGGGAGAGGGCGTAGCCGTCGGGGATGAAGGTGTAGTCCCCCTCATCCTCGGGGCGCACGTCGTCGATCACCAGCTTGTGGATCCTGGGGAGGGGGCGGCGCTCGGGGGGGCCCCATGGCACCGGGGGGGGGGGCAGCAACCCCCCCCCCATGGCCCTGGGGGGCTGCGATCCCCCCACATGGCCGGGGGCGGGGGTGTGATCCCCATGGGGGCTTCAATCCCCCCCAGACCCCCCCATGGGTGCCTCCAGCCCCCCCAGGACCCCCATGGGTGCCTCCAAATCCCCCCAAGACCCCCCCCATGGGTGCTTCCAACCCCCCTGAGACCCCCCTGGGTGCCTCCAAGCCCCCCCCAAGACCCCTCCCCATGGGTGCTCCAGCCCCCCAGGACCCCCACGGGTGCCTCCAACTCCCCTGAGACCCCCCATGGTTGCCTCCAACGCCCCCGAGACCCCTCCCCATGGGTGCTCCAGCCCCCCAAGACCCCCCCATGGGTACCTCCAATGCCCCCGAGACCCCTCCCCACGGGTGCTCCAGCCCCCCGGGACCCCTGCGGGCAGCCCCAGCCCCCCGGACCCCCGCGGGTGGCCCCAGGCCCCCCGGGACCCCCCCCCATGGGTACCTCCAACGCCCCCGAGACCCCTCCCCACGGGTGCCTCCAGCCCCCCGGGACCCCTCCCAAGCAGCCCAAGCCCCCTGGGACCCTGCTCGCGACCCCAGCCCCCTGGACCCCCGCGGGCGGCCCCAGCCCCCCGGGACCCCCCCGAGCAGCCCCAGCCCCCCGAGACCCCTCCCCATGGGTGCCTCCAGCCCCCCAAGACCCCCCCATGGGTACCTCCAACGCCCCCGAGACCCCTCCCCACGGGTGCCTCCAGGCCCCTGGGACCCCCGCCAAGCAGCCCCAGCCCCCCGGGAACCCCCCGAGCAGCCCCAGCCCCCCGGGTCCCCCCCATGGGTGCCTCCAGCCCCCCAAGACCCCCCCATGGGTGCCTCCAACCCCCCAAGACCCCTCCCCACGGGTGCCTCCAGCCCCCTGGGACCCCCCTGAGCAGCCCCAGCCCCCTGAGACCCCTCCCCACGGGTGCCTCCAGCCCCCTGGGACCCCCCCGAGCAGCCCCAGCCCCCCAGGACCCCCCCATGGGTACCTCCAACGCCCCCGAGACCCCTCCCCACGGGTGCCTCCAGCCCCCCGGGACCCCCACCGAGCAGCCCCAGCCCCCCGGACCCCCGCGGATGGCCCCAGCCCCCCGGGACCCCCCCGAGCAGCCCCAGCCTCCCGGGACCCCGCGGGCAGCCCCAGCCCCCCGGGACCCCCCCATGGGTACCTCCAACGCCCCCGAGACCCCTCCCCACGGGTGCCTCCAGCCCCCTGGGACCCCTGCGGGCAGCCCCAGCCCCCCGGGACCCCCCCGAGCAGCCCCAGCCCCCCGAGACCCCTCCCCACGGGTGCCTCCAGCCCCCCAGGACCCCCCTGAGCAGCCCCAGCCCCCCGAGACCCCTCCCCACGGGTGCCTCCAGCCCCCCAGGACCCCCCTGAGCAGCCCCAGCCCCCCAAGACCCCTCCCCACGGGTGCCTCCAGCCCCCCAGGACCCCCCTGAGCAGCCCCAGCCCCCCGAGACCCCTCCCCACGGGTGCCTCCAGCCCCCCAGGACCCCCCTGAGCAGCCCCAGCCCCCCGAGACCCCTCCCCACGGGTGCCTCCAGCCCCCCAGGACCCCTCTGAGCAGCCCCAGCCCCCCGAGACCCCTCCCCACGGGTGCCTCCAGCCCCCCAGGACCCCCCTGAGCAGCCCCAGCCCCCCGAGACCCCTCCCCACGGGTGCCTCCAGCCCCCCAGGACCCCTCTGAGCAGCCCCAGCCCCCCGAGACCCCTCCCCACGGGTGCCTCCAGCCCCCCAGGACCCCTCTGAGCAGCCCCAGCCCCCCAAGACCCCTCCCCACGGGTGCCTCCAGCCCCCCAGGACCCCTCTGAGCAGCCCCAGCCCCCCGAGACCCCTCCCCACGGGTGCCTCCAGCCCCCCAGGACCCCCCCGAGCAGCCCCAGCCCCCCGAGACCCCTCCCCACGGGTGCCTCCAGCCCCCCAGGACCCCCCCTGAGCAGCCCCAGCCCCCCAGGACCCCCCCCATGGGTACCTCCCAACGCCCCCGAGACCCCTCCCCACGGGTGCCTCCAGCCCCCCCAGGACCCCCCTGAGCAGCCCCAGCCCCCCAAGACCCCTCCCCCACGGGTGCCTCCAGCCCCCCGGGACCCCCCCAGCAGCCCCAGCCCCCCGCGGGCGGCCCCGGCCGGGGGTCCCGGCGCACCCACCTGCCGGTGTGGGAGATGTGGACGCGCTTGCTGGGCCGCACCTCGACGCCGTTCTTGTACCAGCGCCCCGTCACCTTCTCGTCCGACACCCTCGCACTTGAAGACGGCCTGCTCCGCCGCCTGCACCGTCAGGTCCGCCATGTCCTGCAGCACCTCCAGCTGCTTCTCTGGGGGGGGCACCGCGTTGGGGACCCCCACGCTCCCTGCGCCGCCCGGCGCCCCGGGGAACCCCGACACCCCCCCCAGCACCCATGGGAACCTCTGGGACCCCCCCCTCAGCACCCTGGGGAACCCCGACAACCCCCCAGCACCCCCGGGGAACCCCGACACACCCCCCCCAGCACCCATGGGAACCCTCTGGGACCCCCCTCAGCACCCTGGGGAACCCCGACACCCCCCAGCACCCCGGGGAACCCCGAGACCCCCCCCCCCAGCCACCCCTGGGAACCCTGAGAACCCCCCCCAGCATCCCTGGGACCTCCTGGAGACCCCCCCCAGCACCCATGGGAACCCCTCTGGGACCCCCCACTCAGCACCCTGGGGAACCCTGAGACAACCCCCAGCACCCCTGGGACCCCCCAGCACACCTCTGGGACCCACCCCCAGCACCCCGGGGAACCCCAACACCCCCCAGCGCCCCGGGGAACCCCAACACCCCCCGCCCCAGCACCCATGGGAACCCTCTGGGACCCCCCCTCAGCACCCTGGGGAACCCCGACCACCCCCCCAGCACCCCGGGGAACCCCGACACCCCCCCCCAGCACCCCCTGGGAACCCTGAGAACCCCCCCCCCCCCAGCACCCCTGGGAACCCTGAGAACCCCCCCCCAGCATCCCTGGGACCTCCTGGAGACCCCCCCCAGCACCCTGGGGAACCCTCTGGGACCCCCCCTCAGCACCCTGGGGAACCCCGACACCCCCCAGCACCCATGGGAACCCTCTGGGACCCCCCCCCAGCAACCCATGGGAACCCTGAGACCCCCCCCCCAGCACCCATGGGAACCCTCTGGGACCCCCCCCAGCACCCATGGGAACCCTGAGACCCCCCCCCTAGCACCCATGGGAACCCTCTGGGACCCCCCCCAGCACCCATGGGAACCCTGAGACCCCCCCCCTAGCACCATGGGAACTCTCTGGGACCCCCCCCCAGCACCCATGGGAACCCTGAGACACCCCCCCTAGCACCCATGGGAACTCTCTGGGACCCCCCCCAGCACCCATGGGAACCCTGAGACCCCCCCCCCTAGCACCCATGGGAACTCTCTGGGACCCCCCCCAGCACCCATGGGAACCCTGAGACCCCCCCCCCTAGCACCCATGGGAACTCTCTGGGACCCCCCCAGCACCCATGGGAACCCTGAGACCCCCCCCCCTAGCACCCATGGGAAACTCTCTGGGACCACCCCCAGCACCCATGGGAACCCTGAGACCCCCCCCCCTAGCACCCATGGGAACCCTCTGGGACCCCCCCCAGCACCCATGGGAACCCTGAGACCCCCCCCCCTAGCACCCATGGGAACTCTCTGGGACCACCCCCAGCACCCCTGGGAACCCCGAGAACCCCCCCAGCACCCCTGGGACCCCTCTGGGACCCCCCCCAGCACCCTTGGGAACCCCTGAGACCCCCCCCCAGCACCCCTGGGAACCCTGAAACCCCCCCCAGCATCCCTGGGACCCCTCTGGGACCCCCCAGCACCCCTGGGACCCCTCTGGGACCCCCTAGGGACTCCTGGACACCCCCTGAGAACCCCCCCCCAGGCATCCCCTGGACACCCCCTGCACCCCGGGATGCCCCGGGGATTCCTGGATGCCCCCCGGAACCCCCCCAGGACCCATCCAGGCACCCCTGGACCCCCCCCCCCCAGCACCCTGGGGGACCCTCCCTGGACCACCCAGGGACCTCCTGGACACCCCCATCCCTCCGGGATGCTCCGGATACCCCCGGGACCCCCAGGACAACTCCCCAGCACCCACGGGACCCCCCCCCAGGAATCGCTCAGACACCCTGGGGACCCCCCTGCACCTCCCCCAGGGACCCCCGCCCAGCCACTCTGAGACCTGGACCCCCACCCATGGCGTCTCCTGGGACCCCCAAAGGGACTCTCAATGCCCCCCCCAAAACATCTCGTAGATCTGGAGACCCTCGGCACCCTTGGGACCCCCCAGGACCCCCCCAGGCATCTCCTGGGACCCCCAAAGGACTCTCTAAGACACCCCCCCCCCCCCAAAAAACCATCTCGTAGATCTCCTGGAGACCACTCAGCACCCTTGGGACCCCCCCGGACCCTGAGGGACCCCCCCAGGCATCTCCCGGGACCCCCAAAGGGACTCTCAACCCCCCCCACCCAAAAACATCTCATAGATCTCTGGAGACCACTCGGCACCCTTGGGACCCCCCAGGACCCCCCAGGCATCTCCTGGGACCCCCAAAGGGACTCTGAAGCCCCCCCCCCAAAAACATCTCGTAGATCTCCTGGAGACCACTCGGCACCCTTGGGACCCCCCCAGGCATCTCCCGGGACCCCCAAAGGGACTCTCAACCCCCCCCACCCAAAAACATCTCGTCGATCTCCTGGAGACCACTCGGCACCCTTGGGACCCCCCAGGACCCCCCCCAGGCATCTCCCGGGACCCCCAAAGGGACTCTCAAACCCCCCCCAAAAAAAAAACATCTCGTCGATCTCCTGGAGACCACTCAGCACCCTTGGGACCCCCCTGGACCCTGAGGGACCCCCCCCAGGCATCTCCCGGGACCCCCAAAGGGACTCTCAATGCCCCCCCCACCCAAAAACATCTCGTCGATCTCCTGGAGACCACTCGGCACCCTTGGGACCCCCCAGGACCCCCCAGGCATCTCCTGGGACCCCCAAAGGGACTCTGAAGCCCCCCCCCCCAAAAACATCTCGTAGATCTCCTGGAGACCACTCGGCACCCTTGGGACCCCCCCCAGGCATCTCCCGGGACCCCACCCAAAGGGACTCTCAACCCCCCCCACCCAAAAACATCTCGTCGATCTCCTGGAGACCACTCGGCACCCTTGGGACCACCCCAGGACCCCCCCCAGGCATCTCCCGGGACCCCCAAAGGGACTCTCAACCCCCCCCAAAAAAAAAACATCTCGTCGATCTCCTGGAGACCACTCAGCACCCTTGGGACCCCCCTGGACCCTGAGGGGACCCCCCCAGGCATCTCCCGGGACCCCCAAAGGGACTCTCAATGCCCCCCCCCACCCAAAAACATCTCGTCGATCTCCTGGAGACCACTCGGCACCCTTGGGACCCCCCAGGGACCCCCCAGGCATCTCCCGGGACCCCCAAAGGGACTCTGAAGCCCCCCCCCCCAAAACATCTCGTAGATCTGGAGACCACTCAGCACCCTTGGGACCCCCCCAGGACCCCCCCCAGGCATCTCCCGGGACCCCCAAAGGGACTCTCAACCCCCCCCACCCAAAAACATCTCGTTGATCTCCTGGAGACCCACTCGGCACCCTTGGGACCCCCCTGGACCCTGAGGGACCCCCCCAGGCATCTCCCGGGACCCCCAAAGGGACTCTCAACCCCCCCCACCCAAAAACATCTCATAGATCTCCTGGAGACCACTCAGCACCCTTGGGACCCCCCAGGACCCCCCCAGGCATCTCCTGGGACCCCCCAAAGGGACTCTGAAGCCCCCCCCCCCAAAAACATCTTGTAGATCTCCTGGAGACCACTCGGCACCCTTGGGACCCCCCCCCAGGCATCTCCCGGGACCCCCAAAGGGACTCTCAACCCCCCCCAAAAAAAACCATCTCGTCGATCTCCTGGAGAGCACTCGGCACCCTTGGGACCCCCCCGGACCCCCAGGCATCTCCTGGGACCCCCCAAAGGGACTCTCAACCCCCCCCTGCCCCCCAAAACCATCTCACAGATCTCCTGGAGAGCACTCAGCACCCTTGGGACCCCCCGGGGCCCCCCGAAGCGCCCACCTTCCACGATGACGTCGGCCTCGCTCTCGCCGCCGTTGGTCAGCACCTTGTAGCGCCCGGTGTCCTCCTTGGCGGCCTCGTTGATGATGAGGTAGTGCTTCCTCCCGTCCTTCTTGAAGCGGTACTTGAACGTCTCCTCCCCGCGTCAGCTCCACCCCGTCCTTCATCCTGCCGGCGGCGCGGCGCGGCGTGGGGGGACGGACACGCGATGGGGGGACGGGCACGGACACGCGGCGTGGGGGACGGACACGCGGTGGGGGCACGGACGTGATGGTGGGGATGGACACGCGATGGGGGGACGGACACGCGATGGGGGGACGGGCACGGACACGCCGCGTGGGGGGACGGACACGCAATGGGGGGACGGACATGGAATGGGATGGTGGGGATGGACACGCGATGGTGGGGATGGACACGCAATGGTGGGGATGGACACAGACACGTGATGGTGGGGATGGACACGCAATGGTGGGGATGGACACAGACACGTGATGGTGGGGATGGACACGGACACGCGATGGTGGGGACGGACACACGATGGTGGGGATGGACACAGACACGCGATGGTGGGGATGGACACGCGATGGTGGGGATGGACACGCAATGGTGGGGATGGACACAGACACGCGATGGTGGGATGGACACGCAATGGTGGGGATGGACACAGACACGCAATGGTGGGGATGGACACGCGACTGGTGGGGATGGACACGCAATGGTGGGGATGGACACGCAATGGTGGGGATGGACACGCAATGGTGGGGATGGACACAGACACGCGATGGTGGGGATGGACACGGACACGCGATGGTGGGGATGGACACGTGATGGTGGGGATGGACACAGACACGTGATGGTGGGGATGGACACGCGATGGTGGGGATGGACACGCAATGGTGGGGATGGACACAGACACGCGATGGTGGGGATGGACACGGACACGCGATGGTGGGGATGGACACGCGATGGTGGGGATGGACATGCGATGGTGGGGATGACACGCAATGGTGGGGATGGACAACGGACACGTGATGGTGGGGATGGACACGCGATGGTGGGGATGGACACGCAATGGTGGGGATGGACACAGACACGCGATGGTGGGGATGGACACGGACACGCGATGGTGGGGATGGACACGCGATGGTGGGGATGGACATGCGATGGTGGGGACAGACACGCAATGGTGGGGATGGACACGCAATGGTGGGG